>NC_135487.1:16390333-16467040 GCF_052094955.1 Ictidomys tridecemlineatus | reverse complement strand
CACTGAGCCACATCCCCAGTCTTATTTTGTATTCTATTTAGAGACAGGGTCTCACTGAGTTGCTTAGCACCTTGCTTTTGCTGAGGCTGGCTTTGAACTTGCAATCCTCCTGTCTCAGCCTCCTGAGCCACTGGGATTACAGACGTGTGCAGCTGCACCCGGCTACAAATCAGTTTTTTGTTTTATTTTAAAATATTTTTAGTTGTAGATGGACACAATACCTTTATTTTATGTGTTTATTTTTATGTGGTGCTGAGGCTCGAACCCAGTGCTCACAGGTGCCAGGCAAATGCTCTACCGCTGAGCCACAACCCCAGCTCCCCCATCTCTTTTTAAAAAAATTTATTTTGAGATAGGCTGGTGTCCACCTGGAGCTCCTCCTGCCTGGGAGTACAGATATGTGCCTCCACGCTGAGCAGAAGTATTTTCTAAATTACAAAGATTAATATAATAGGATCCCACGTACTTACTGTTCAGATTTAACCAATATTTGTAGTCCCATTTTCTTCAGTTCTTTTCAGATTTCAACAACATTGAGATGAAGTGGAAGTACCTTTTCGATCTCAATCTCAT
This sequence comes from Ictidomys tridecemlineatus, assembly GCF_052094955.1. Classification (NCBI taxonomy): domain Eukaryota; kingdom Metazoa; phylum Chordata; class Mammalia; order Rodentia; family Sciuridae; genus Ictidomys; species Ictidomys tridecemlineatus. The sequence continues at coordinate 16,466,467 of NC_135487.1, read as the reverse complement.
TTTCTCCTTTCCCCAAGACACTGTGACCTTGACCACTAGGGATATTCCCATCAAAAATGTACAATGTTTTCCACCTACGCATCTATCCTTCACCATTCTGCACAGCGGGGCTCTGCACACTTATTAGATGAAGATCAAGCACAGAAGCCACCCTCCGAGCACCTCCACCTGCCGCTGTGCCAGGAGCTGGGGAGACACTAGTGAAATCCACTCCTGGCCTTGGGAAGTTCACTTCCTGGGCTGGGTGGGGAAGAGAGCATCTGTTGGGTTTGCTGGGGTCACTCTGGGCCTCAAGAAAAGACCTTGGGGGGGAGCTGGGGTTGTGGCTCAGCAATAGAGAGCTCGCCTAGCACGTGTGAGGCCCTGGGTTCGATCCTCAGCACCACATAAAAATAAATAAATAAAATAAAGGCGTTGTGTCCAACTGCAACTAAAAAATAAATATTAAAAAAAAAAAAAAAGGAAAGGCCTTCCCCGCTGCGCATGCACCTACACCTGGCACAGAAAGCACTTCCTGGCTTCCCATCCTACTTCCCTATTTTCATTGCCTACGGACACCAGGCTCTGCTGAAAGGCTGTGACAGTGGACATGCCATCAGTCACTGTGACAATCTCCCTGGCATGGCTGTGCTACTGTCCGGGGCTGGGCACCTCCAGCTCCCCCCCCCATGCCCCACAGTGGACCTCCCTGAGAATCCCGGCCACTGGGCGCCACGCCCCACCCTCCCAGCTCTGATGGAAACAGGGGTCACCTTCTACTGCCCGCATCCACTGGGTCAGGCCACTTGCTCCCAGCCTGGGGACTCTGGTGACTGTGGCCTGCCCTGGGGGCCTGGCAGCTTCACAATGGCCCTGTTGCCAGGCCCCCCAGATCCACAGGAAGGGTTCTGCCTTCACCTGCAAGCCCAGGTCTGTCTGTCTGTCCCTCTCCTCGAGGACCTAATCCTCAGATGCCCACCAGGAAACCCCGAGGGGCTCTGCCTGGGCCCCACACCCACCAACCTGTCTTCCCACCTGGCCTTCTGGTCTCCCAGTGCCTTAAACAGGCCAGCCACCCTGGGAGGACGCCCACCCCCAGAGCTGAGCAGCCCTGTCCTCTCCTCCCACAGCCACGTTGCTCTGCCAGAACCACCTCCAAGCCTGAGTCGCTGTCCCTCGTCTTGCAGCTCTGAGCATCGCAGTGGACATTAGTAAATATTTGCTGAGCTAATTAAGATGGGGATCTGGAGCCCATCTCAGGGAGAGACCCCCCTCTCACCTTCAGCCGTCCACCCCAGCAGGCAAAGGGTGTTAGCGCGCATGTGCTAAACCTTCCGCTTCTACCCTCCACAGCATCGAGCCGAGAAGACTCGCCAGTGATGCTTTCTTACAATTCCTTCCAAAAACAGAAATGCAAACAGGTGGCCCCTGATCAAGGGTCACTCTGGGAGAGAGACGTGGCACAATCACTGGATAACCCAAACTGTGCCTGCGGAAAACAAATCCACGGGAAAACCAACATGCCACGAAGGACAGAAGCCACCACCTGAGAACCTGCCACAGCCAAGACCTTGTGCCAGGTGTTTGTGATCCATGCAGTAATTGTGAGAGCTGGGGATGGAGCCCCGGGCATCTACCACCAAGCTACACCCCCGGCCCTTTTACTTATTTTTTGAGATAGGGTCTCTCTCTAAGCTGTCCAGTCTGGCCATGGACTTGTGATCCTCCCGCCTCAGCATCTGGAGTTGCTGGAATTACAGGTGTGTACCACCACCCCTGGCCTTTCCCCTTGTTTCAGCTGAGGACCCCAAGACCTGGGGCTATAAAGCTAACTCTCCATGCTTCTATAGTTTGGAAGCTGCAGAGCTGGGGTATGAACCTGGCCGTGCAAAGCCTGGGTCCCCCCACCACCCTGCCCCTGATATGCACACAGCGGAGTCACTGAGCACACACACACACACACACACACACACACACACACACACACACACTGACCCGCAATGCAGCCTCCTAGGCCACAGGACACAGACTCCTCTGTAGGTCCTTCAGGGGTGACCTCCTGGGCACCGACTTCCAGGTGCAGACTCTCTCTCGAATGGGCCCAGTTCCTCCTCTTTCTGGGAGAACAGTGAGAAATCCCCGAGCAGATCTTGCCTCATCTCGGGACCGAAGGCTCTCAATTACATCTCTGTTCCTGCCACATCAGAGAAGGTGGGAGGGGGGTGGTGGAACGTCCATGGCCAAGGACGTGGGTGTTTTCATGTGTGCGGCCTCAGCGACTGTTGCCAACCGAGTGAAGTCCAGCAGGGGGATTTTAGGATCAAGTGTGGCTGAGATCAGGGTCCATGGTCACGGAAAACAGGGAGGGGGAGGCCGTTTTCACTGACAGAGGCTAAGTTAATGATAATCATGTATTTATTATGCGACAGGTGCTACACTTTTCATGCAAACTCTCATTTAATGCTCAAACCTATCCAATAAGGAGGGTATAATCATGGTGTTCCTGCTACAGACGGGGGCACTGAGGCTCAGTGCAGAGAAGATACCCACCTACGTCCACAAGGCTAATATGAAAGCCCTGGTGGGACTCAGGTGGGGTCTGATTTCGCAGCGTCTTCTCCATCGACCCTCACTGGGCTGCCTCCGGGGAGTGCACGAGGTAGAGATGCCCCGAATCAATGTGGGGCCTTGGCAAGAAAACCCACTCAGGGTAGAGTTCAGCCGAGAGTCATGGCCCTTGTCCTGGGCCCCTGACCTTGACTATGACCTGACTGGACCCGGCACTTGGCCACACTCTGGACTCTGCCTTCAGCTGAGCCTTAAGCACATTTACAGAATCTGCAAGGAACTCTTGTCCCCGGGGTTGTTGACAAATGGCCTTGTGTGGGAGGTCAGTTTGGGAAGCGGTGGAGGGTCATGACTGTTTACTTGTTGACTCATTCCTCGAGTACAAGAGCCATCTGGGAAATAAATGCTGCCAGACCCCCCTCTCCAAAGTACCTTGCTAGGGCACCCCTCTCACTTTGTCTCGCCCTACAAGTTCCTGCCTGGATATCACAACAAGGACATTGCCAACCCCAGCAGACACCCCCCACAAAGTACCAACTGCGATGCAAGAGCAGGTGACCCATGAAGGCCCTCGACCTGCCAGAACATTGGGGTGGACTTCTGCCAGTCACCTGAGAGATGCGAGGTACCTGCCTTGATCTTCCCCCTACACAGGATCCTCACTGCTCCCCCAGTGGCCCCTTGAGCTGTTGGATGCTTCATCAGAAAACTGACCTTCATGTTGGCACCTCGTGATTTTTAAAAATTCAACAGTGACATTTTATTTTTCTGAAGTTTATCACTTTTACAAAGCAAAAAGCAGGTATCAAATCCAGCAGAACTGATAACATTTCTGTGCCAGCTTTCACATAAGTCAGTGATTAGGACACTGGTAACCAGTGTAAACACTAAACACTTTGATGCCTTATGATTTTCACCCATTGATCCCAATTCTTTTTTTCCATCTCTTCTACACGACAACCTGTCAGTCTTTAGAGCACTTCTCTGTGGGGGAGGTTGAACTTGCATGGATGTAAATCAGGTCGGCGGATATCAGCCCGGCAATTCTACCTCCCACCAGTAGGTGGCGGTAGCAGTTGATTGTAGGGTGGTAAATGTCCTGTTGAACCCAAGTTTGCTAAGGTTTTCTGTCTCCTAGAAAACAGCAATTGTTTTTTGATGATTTTCTTCTCTGGCATAAATAGTCACAGCTCCTCAAACAATTCATGGGATGACAGTGTCCCTCAGGGGTCCGTCATTCTATGTCAACATCTCCCTTAAGTATAATGAACTAATGACATTTCTCTTGAGACCTCTCAGTCCTGAGTGTGAATTCTACTGCTTACTAGCTGCGTGTCCTAGGTCAGCTTTTCTCATCTCTTGATTTTCTGATCTGTAAAATAGGAATTACAATAGTCACATCCCCACAGGGACATCATCTGTTGCTGTCACACTGGGTTAATACGAATAGCCCATCAGCCACCCCAGAGCACCGCTCATCTGCGCCCCCTTGACCACCCTGAAACCCCTTTTCAGACTTATACTTGCTTATGGGCAAACAGAGCCCTAAGGTCTGCAAGTAAAGGGAGCTTCTTAGACGGCAGAGTGCTCTGGAGATTCAAGGCAACAGAGCAGCATCATGGTGGTGACAGTGTTAGGAGGAGCTGTTGTCCGGTGACCGGGACTCCATTCTACACTCGTGGAAATGGCTTTGGGAAGTTTAAGCGCACGACTTTCCATGGGCCTTGCTGATTTGGTCCCTCGAGAGAGAAATTCCAGCTCCTCCTGGGAGGCTCTGGAGAACAGTGTGGTGGCAGTTGCCATGTGGCAGTGTGGTCGCAGAACACATTTCGGAGCAGCTTGTGACCCAGGTCAGGAAGACCTGGATTCTAATCTTGGCCTGACCAGTGACCAGCTCCATGAGCCTCTTCTGCAGGACTCCGGTTTTCATCTGGAAACTGGGCTAACGTGCCCTGCCTCCTCCTGGGGTGCTGAGAACCCATGAGCTGCCACCCCTGGCCAGCACAGTGCCTGGGGGGTCGGGGCTGACTGGGGGGTCAGGGTCTGTTGCCCGTGCCTCTTCCCTTCTCCTCGGACCCCCGTCTGAGTGCTCCCTGCTCCTCCTGGGAGCTCCCCGTTCTCCATCTGGTTATGCACATCAACAGGTATAGACCTGGTTTGGCGTGGTGTCCCCGGGGAGGGGCTCTGAGGCAGTTCACCAGGGCTTCCAGAAGCTTCCTCTCTTCCACTGAAGACAGAGGCAGAGCCTATAGCGACACTCCCCCAGGGAGGCAGGAAATCCCACAGGGAGTAGCCGGGCCCAGGAGCTAGCTGCTGGATGGCGAGGGAGGAGCAAGCAGCAGATTTATGACTTGGGATGAGAATCAGGTGGCCAGGATCCCCTCTGCCACCCACCTGCCATGTGACCCTGGAAAGGCCTCCTCCTCCTGGACCTTGGGTTTGCTGTCTGCAGAATGGCCCAGTGTCGAGAGAACCTTGAAGGACCTTTCCCAACTGAGGTTCTCTGGCTCGGAGCCGCCATTCTTAGCTTAACTCCAGAACCACTGTTTCCCGAGAGGTTATGTGGCTAAGAGAGGGGAGCCAGCGGGAGCGCATCAACCTGGAGGGCAGGAAACCTTCCCCGAAGGCAGTGGACACTAGAGCAACCTGAGCACTTCCTGGGGGGTTTTGGGTAGGCACCAGAGTGCTACGGAGTCCTTAGGAAGGAATCCCCAGGTCTGCTGGGGGCACAGTACCACGCTGCCCAAATTTGACACGCCGTTCCCTGCACTCTCCGTGGCTGTGGGGTCTCACACCACCTCATCCACACCCCCATCTGTCCTGCTGGTTTGGGGCTCTGTTCCAATGAGTGTCAGAAGTCCCAAAGTTGAGGTTTGAATTCTGCTGACTGCCCTTGAACTTGAGTCAAGCCAGACACCACTGTACGCAGAATAATGTTCCCATGGCTGGGTCTCAGAAGTTAGGAAGCACACGTTACGCTCCGTGTACCCACCGTGCTTTCCACCTCCCATCCTGATGCCCCACCCACCACTGTCCATCCCTCCACCTGTCCTGCCTTGTCATTCATTCAGCCGGTGTCCGCCACATGCTCGGCTCCACGAGGATTGGGGGGCTCAGTCAGAGAGGAGGAGCAAGGGAGCAGCGTCCTCCCAGCATCTTTCCCTCCGTCAGTCTTTACCGGGCATCTCCCTCCCCGTGCCGGCCCAGCTCTGATCACAGAGAGGGGACGATTAATATTCCAGTGAAGAACCGTGGGAAGGAGAAGGGGTTCTGGAAGTCTCTCTTCCAGGCCCGCCTCATCTCCGAGGACTTATTGACTTGCTGGGTTTTAGATGATGCTTGAATCTCCTTCGCTTCTCTGAGTTTGTGGCTCAGGTCGTGAGGAAAGGGGGCTCGAGGAGTCTCTACCCCCAAGACCTGCAGATACGCTGAGCTCACGCTCAAGGCCATAAATAGAGGTCCCAGATGAAAGCGGTCACAAGGCGGACTTTGCCTAGTGTCCAAAGGGCAGCACAGGCTGTGCTGGGAGTCCGTGGGAGAAAGGGGCCATGGGGGTCCTGGTGGGGACCGACAAGAACTGGAATGTGACCTGGGGCTTCCATCTGCCCCTCAGCCTTTGGGCCTAAGCCAAGGGCCCAGTGCTCAAAAGAGTCCTCAGACTACATCGGAGCTCCCATACCTCGCCAGGTGTCCCACTGTCCCGGGGGTGGGGAGGAGGGGGGAAGGCACAGGGTTAGAGTTGACGCCTCTCAGCGGCTCTGTGAGAGGAGAATCATTTCACCCCCAAGTTCTAGTTAGAAAGGGAGGGAGCTAACATGCAGGCAGACTCAAGGTGCCAGGACCTCGGGTTTCACTTTTATTTAGCTTCTCTGGGAGGCTTCTTATCTCTGTTTTTCTGGTAGGAATCAGAGGCTCAGAGAGGTTCAGCGATTTGCCCAAAGTAGCAAGTGAATGGAGGAGCTGAGACTCCAACTCGGCCCTTCCACTTCCACACTGTGTGTGGCTGCAAGGCCTCCAGGAGGTAAGCAGGACTGCTGGGGCACTCTGGGGGTGGGTGGCCCTGCTGGGAAGGACTCTGCTCATTGTTCTTTCTACCTGTTGATGTTCTGAGCCCAAGACGTACAGCAGGCCCCCAGGAGAGCAGGGCTTCCTAGGCCGGGCACTGCTGGGGTTGGGTCTAGGTCATTCTTGGCCGCACAGGGCTGTGCTGTGCATTGTAGGATGCTTAGTAGCATCCCGGGCCTCAGGAGGCCAAAAGCATTCCCGGTTGTGACGAACCCCTGGTTGAGAACCACTGGAATAGAGCCACCAGAACTAAACAGTTCCCCAGTCTCTTCCTCCAAGAAGTTTCTAGACAAGAAGGAACACACTCAGTCTGTTCTTACATCTGTGGATGAACAACCAGTAACAATGATGATGCCGATCACCACAACACAATGGGTGCTATTTAACAAGTGCTTACTGTGTACCAGCTACCATGCTAAGTACCATCAAAGAGTGCTTACTGTGTACCAGCTACCATGCTAAGTACCATCAAAGAGTGCTTACTGTGTACCAGCTACCATGCTAGTACCATCAAAGAGTGCTTACTGTGTACCAGCTACCATGCTAAGTACCATCAACGAGTGCTTACTGTATACCAGCTATCATGCTAAGTACCATCAATGAGTGCTTACTGTGTACCAGCTACCATGCTAAGTACTTTACAAATACTTTATATATTGTTTCCACAGGTATTTCCCTATTTTACAGATGAAGGAACGCACAGAGAGGTTCAGTAACTTGCCTGAGGTGTCTGTGCTAATATATGCCAGAGCTAGGATAAATTAATTTCCTATTTCTGCTCTAACAAAGGTCTCCAAATTTAGTGGCTTAAAACAACACACTTTTTTTTTTTTATGGTATTAAGATGGTTTGTCTAAAGGCAGTCTCAGTGGGCTAAAGTCAGTGTCCGCAGGGCGGGTTAGGGTTAGGGTCCCCTCTTCAGGAGGCTCTGGGGGACAACCTGTTTCCTGCCTGCCCTGCTCCGCTCCTTCCTTGGTCCTCCGACCAGCAGGGCAGCCCCTTCCCCTCTCTGATTGGCTTCCACCATCACATCTCATCTCCCGGACGCTCAGGCCACCCTCTCACCAGGACCTTTGTGATTACATCAATCCAGGGTCATGTCCCCATCTCAAAGGCTTAAAAGAATCACATCTGCAAAGTCGCTCCTGCCTTAAGAACTAACGTACTCCCAGGCTGTAGGGACGGGCGTGGACCTCCTTGGCCTACTGTGGTGGACTTGGGCTCTTGTCTGAACCTAAGATTCGTGCCCCCCACCTTCATTCTTTCCCTGGTGCTGGGGAAGCAGCCCCGGGCCTTGCCACCTCGACAAGCTCTGGGCCCTGAGTGGGATCAGATGTCAGCAGGGGCGGCGGGCGCTGGCTGCGTCAGGAGAGGACCTGAGAGCAGGAGCCAACCAAGATCCTGGGGCTGGGGCAGGGCGTGGGCAGGCGGGAGGCCCCTGGGCAGGCGGGCTTCTGGGCCCAGCGCCTGTCCCGTTCCTCTGCCCTGAGCTGGGGATCCCCTCCCTCCCTGGACCCTGACAGGACCTTCCCCCTAGAGGTGTCCCCCACCCGGATGAAGCCCCCAGCACAGGGACCGCATTTGGGGCCTCGCTGCCCGCAACGCCCTGCGCAACCTTTCCCAGGAAGCTCCCCAGGGTGTGCCCCCTACGGGGGGAGCAGAGATGGGGGACGGGAGCCCAACAGGAAGGAGGGACGGGGTGCCCCCGGCTGCCCCCCTGGGGGCAGTCACTCTGAGGGGAAGGCAGGATGCGGGGACTCCGCCAGGCAGGAAAGAGGAGAGCGGGGGATTTGCGTGGGTCTGTGCAGACGGAGAAGTGACCTGCCGTCCTCTTGTCATGTGGGGGGGGGCACCCAGATAGAAAACCAAGCTCCCCAAGGACTTGGGGACAAAATTCCTCCCTCCTACTAGAGCTCACCCCTGGTTCCCTTCACCACTCCCACCTCCGGGGTGTCCCAGGACGCAGCCCTGGCCATCACGGTGTGTGGCACCCAGCCTGAAAACCAGAGTCCACTGCCCTCTGCCTTACTAATGGGGCCACCAAGGACCGGTGAGGCACCAGGGCCACGCAGGGAGAGGAGGTCCATCTGCGACATTTTTGAGAGTTCCTTCTTGATTAACTTAAAACAAGATCAGTGGGAGGCTGAGGCAGGGGCGTCACCAGTTTGAGGCCAACCTCAGCAACTTAGCAGGACCCTGCCTCAATATGAAACCAAAGGGCGGGAGGTGTAGCTCCGAGGTCGAGTGCTCGCCTGGCGTGTGCAAGGCCCAGGGTTCAAGCCTTGGCACTGAGGTTTCTGAGTTACTCTGTTGTTGAGAGCCACAGCCAAAGGGGCCCCAGCATACTTCAAGCTGCCAGCAAACTTCCAGCTGCCGGCTGATGATTGGCTCACAGTGGCCCCAGCAACATCTAGCTGATTGGCTCCTCTGCGGTGATGTTCATTGGGCTGTTTCCCTGCCCTTAAGACTGCCAGCTGACGATTGGCTCACAGTGGCCCCAGCAACATCTAGCTGATTGGCTCCTCTGCGGTGATGTTCATTGGGCTGTTTCCCTGCCCTTCAGACTGCCAGCTGATGATTGGCTCACAGCGGCCCCAGCAACATCTAGCTGATTGGCTCCTCCACGGAGCTGCTCATTGGGGGACTTCTTTGGCTCAGCCCACGCAACCCAGCCAATCGGCCTCAAGAGCAGGAGGATTGTGGGAGGTTGGGAGGCTGGTGTGGGGGTGAGAGGCGTGTGGAAGCCGGTGGTGGCAGTTGGGCTCTGAGGGTTTTTTCCCTGAGGAGCTGTTTTGTTTGGCGTTTGTAGTTCTAAAAATAAAGTTAGTTTCTTTTGACAAGTGGCTCCTGAATTGTGCCTAGCCAGACTGCGGCACTCTGTCACCTATTAAAAGCAAGAATACGGAGATGTAATTGAATTTTCCCAGATGACGGCCAGCCAGCTCCTTGGGGAGTTTTTAATCTATTTTTAAAGAGCCAAGGCCAAGTTGGACGGGGTGGACCACATCTGAAATCCCAGTGACTCAGGAGGCTGAGGCAGGAGGATCCCAAGTTCAAAGCCAGCCTCAGCCGCCTGGCTGAGGCCCTAAGCAACTCAGTGAGACCCTGTCTCAAAAACACAATTCAACAAAATAAAAAAATAAAATAAAAACAGGCTGGGGATGTAACTCAGTGGTAAAGCACCCCCGAGATTAATCCCCAGAACAAAGCAAACAAACAAACAAAAAAACAACCCAAGGCCAGTGACCTCTTGCAAGTCAAAACCCTAAGTTTTTCCCATAACAGACTTTGCAGTGGTCTCGCTTTTGATTTTTCTGCCTTCCCACTGCCTTCTCCAAGGGCAGAGCCAGCCTCCAAGTGTTTGCTGTTCCTGGGTTAAGGATAAAAATGCCCCCTGGAGTATCTGCAACGTCATCAGGAATTCTAGGAAACCCATAGTCCACAAGGGTGACAGTCCTTCTTGGAGCCGAGTGTCCGGGTCTCCGGACCTCATCACCTTCCGGATGAACAGGGCAGCCTGGAAGCCCGATGGAGAGACCTGATGGGGGGCGAGAACCCTGGCCTAGAAGTGAGGAGCCCTGGACTCGAGTCTCACGCCTGTTCCTTGATTGCTGTGTGACCTTGTGCAACTCACTGGTTCTCTCTGGTCTGCAGCTTGTTCTGCTAAACTGACGGCTGGGACCCAGTGACCTCCCTCTTAGACTCCTTCCATCTGTGACCTGGAGCCTCCTGTGTGGCTCAGGAAAGCCCGTCCCTCCCTGCCACGTGCTTGCCCCCCAGGCCCTCCATCCCTCCATCCCGGCAGGCACTCCCCTCCTTCGTCCTGCCCAGGGCGGGCGCGGGGCTGCTGGGGCAGGAGCCGGGGTGAGGAACAATCCCAGCCCTTCAGGAGCTGGCAGCCGGCCAGGCACAATAGCCCCGAGGTACAGAGGGGCGTTTGTCTGGGGACCCACAGCTTCATGGAACCCTGCCCTCGGCCTCCCCTTCCCCACACCCTCTCAGACGGCAGTGCCGCCCCAGCCTGGTCGTGGGGACGCTGCACGGCCCTGAGCAGCCTGCGGTGGCCTGGGACCTGGGAGGCCAGAAAAGACCAGGGGGTGCAGGACGGCAGGGAGCCCCGAGTGGGGCCAGGGGGACCCCAGCCAGGGGGAGGGGCAGACGCTGGAGGGACAGGGCAGGGGCTGTAGAGAGAGGGACAGGGACGGGCCCTGAGCCCTCGCTGACTAGTGAAGAGGCTGTGGGCCGGGGCTTCCTCCTCGCGGGGCCTCAGTTTCCTCCGCTGTAACATGGGTGACTGTCCCGCCCTGATGTTCTGAGGACTCCACTAGATAAAATCGGGGCTCGTGATGGCCGTGGGGTGTTGGGGAGAGCAAGGGTGGACCCAGGACTCGGGTCCAAGGCCACCTTGACACCCCTGAACTCACTCTTGGGGACAGAGTATTCATGCTCCTCTGGACTGAGGAAGAACGGCTGGAGGCAACCTGCCCGGTGCCTGGCGAAGGCAGAGGACTGGGTCATGGCCACACCCTGATCCTCGTGGACCCTCCATTACCGTACGTTTTTGTGGTCTCTGTTTTTCCAATATGAGGGGAAAAGAACTGAAACATTTTCTTCCACCTTCAAAAGACCCCTCCCCCCGATTTTAAGAGCCGCCAAACCCTCCTTGGGGTCCTCCAGAGTAAACAGCCTCGTCCACTGCGCCCAGGGGCTCTGGCCTTGCTTCGGAGTTCTCTGGTCCTCACGGCCCTGGGCAGCGTCGCCAAGTTCCACTGGACGCCAGGAACCTCGTCTCTGGGCTTGGGGCTCAGGGTCCCGGGTCGCCGGTGCCCGCCACTGCACAGAGCTGGGCTCAGGAGCCCTGTTAGTGCCACCCCTCCTGGTTTCAATGTGGTTGAGCCTTGTCCCCAGAGAACCTCGGGTCTGGGAGAGTCCAGGTGAGCCCCACGGCGAGGGGCGGGTGTGCGGCTGGGCCGTCTCTTCAGGAACAGGGTGGGGGGTGGTGGGCCTCTGGCGCCCTGCTGTGCTTGCCCCTTTGCCCCGGCCTCTGTGCCAGCAGAGCTGCCTGGGCCCTCACGCTCGCGGTCCCAGTGAATCCTCATGGCCCTCCATTCTGCTTCACACCCAAGGAGAAGGCCCAGAGAGGCTGGGTAACCCGTCCAGAGTCGCAGAGCCACCAGGGTAGGATGGGACGAGTCTCCTGTTCCCTGCAGCCCTCCCTTCGCCCTCCTTAAAGTGTTGGGGGAGGGTGGGGGGGACTTTCAGGGCGAGTGGACACCGAAAAAGTGAGGGGCGGGTCCAGGAAGGAGGTTCTGGAGGCGCCAGGCGCCGTGCTCCTGGGGCCACCTTTGTCCTCCCAGGTGAGGGTCTGAGCAGCGGCAGGGCCAGTGCTGGTGTGTGGGCCTCCCTGTCTGGGGGACGGGCCAGGTGGGGCTGTCGCTGAACAGGCGAGAGGCACCCGCCCCCTTGCCAAGCTGCTCAGAGCCGGTTCTGTTTACCCAGAAACCAGAGCGGGCGCAGGCCCAGCCCAAACCGGCCCCCTTCAGGGCCCACAGGGGAAGGGGTGGCGGAGGCCAGGCCTCAGGCTCAGAGGGGGGAGGGGGAGTGCTAGTTCCAGCCCATCTCTGTCCCCATCACTCATTGGCTGGGTGGGTGCTGCACCCTCCGTATGACCCATCCGCCCAGGGGAGGACGGAGAAGGCCCCACTGCAAACCCACCAGCCGAGCCACCCCGAGAGCCCTTAGGTGAGAAGAGGGACGGGGCTGATGGAAACACCGAACTTAGCCTGTTCCTTGCTGCTTTGGGAACGTGGTCCCGAGAGCTTTTAAGTGGCCCATATTATGCAGAAGGGCGCTGACGGACACTCTGCCCTTCCTCGGCCGCCTCTCCACCAACACCCACACATTCATCTGTTCAGGGCGCTCAGGAAATAGTCACCAGGACACACTGGGAGCTGGAGAGCGTCAAACACGGGAGACAGGAGGAAAGGATCCCGTGTGGCCTCTGAGCCACATGGAGCTTCTGAACTCTGCCTCAAAGACACCTCGCCGCTTGTGTCGCGCACACCCACATCCCGAAACGCTGCCCTGCTTACTTCCACACTTACTTCTGGGGTGGCTTCCTAGCCCTGTCTGCCTGGCTACCTCCACCCACTTCAAACACTTACGTCCTCTAGGCCTTCACTGATTTTTTTAAAAAGCCACCCCTTGAGGACTCCACCGTCACCTCTACTCTCTCTGAGGACTCTTCCCTACTAATGTCATGATGTCTGCAGCTTGACGGTGGCATCAGGGTCACTGTCACCTCCCATCTTCCTTCCCCTCCTCCCAGGAACTCTGCCTCACTTACCCTCTTTAACTTTCTCCGCAGAAGAGCCACCGTCTGAAACCATCTAGGTGGTGACCCGTCTGTCCTCTAGAGAAGCCAGGCTCCCTGCAAGGGCACGGGTCTTCCCCCTCCCAAGCCGAGGTCCAGTGCCTGCCACGGTTCTTGGCGCCTTGAAGGCACCTGGACGTGCAGATGGTGGACGCTGGCAGCCGAGGGCAGATGTGAACCACAGCCCTGGAGCTGGATTACAGGGTTCTAATCCCGGCCTTTTCTCAGCGCCCCATGGACGATCATCATCATGGTCAAATCGGTGATCATCACAGACCTGTCCCCAGCCGCTCCAGCAGTGGCCTGAGCGCCCAGGCTGTGTCTGGGTCCTGCCCTGCCCAGCACGTCTCAGAATCTGTCTTCCCATGGCAGAAATGACCCTGACATCCACCTGCAGCTTCTGAAGCCAGAAACCTAAGGTCAGCACTGTCACTGGTGCATCACCCCATCCCCAAGCTCTTTCAGGTGCCTCTTAGTTTCCTACAGTTGCCCTTGTCTCCCCGTCTTCCCCACCTGTCCAGGTCCAGGCCTCTCAAGATCTGCACCTGGTAGCTCCCAGCAGGAGCTCAGCTCTATCAGTCACCCCTGCCCCAGCCCCAGGGCCTTTGCATGGGCCAGGCCACTCTTTCCTCCCCCACTGATTTCTCTGAGGCTTTAGTCACATCAAATCTCCACACCGTGCCCTGTCACAGGGCTGTGTCCCCTGCTCGCTACTGGTGGTAGTTAGCATCTTCCGCCAGTGACAGAGCCCCACCCAGGACTCTGAAGCAGGAGCATCGAGGGTGCTGTTAAGCCCTCCAGCCCCAGTGCCTGGGGCACCACGTGGCACATCATGGGTGGGGCTGCTCTGTGTCCCTGCTCGAGTGAGTGAGCGGAGGGTGCTCAAAACGGACCTGCAGCCGGGACAAGGGTGGAGCCTGGGCCACGTGGGTGCTTTCCCCTCCACGGTGGCTGCCGTGGTGACGCCCGTGTGACACTGAGCACGAGTCAGCTCGGGGGCCGTGGACCTGGGGGCAGCTGCCTGGGGAGCTGGAGTCTGAGGGCACCGCGGTCACTGCGCTCCTGGGCTGCGGGGTCACGGCGACCTGGGTCCGAGTCCCAGGGAGAAAGTAGAAGCCGCACCCGCCCAGTTCCCAGGGCCCAGCCCCTCCGAGGACTGGACTGTCCCCCCCAGCAGATGCCTATCAGCGTCTAAGACTTCTATGTGAGGACGCGGAGGCACCAGGGCTGAGCTCTGTCCAAGATGCCAGCTGGGGAGGACGTGCCTGTCCTCCAAGGCCCACCTGAAGTCCCTGCCCATGTCAAGTGGCCAGCCCATCCTCCCACAGCAGGTGCCTGGTCTGCACCCGCCCACGCTCTGCTGTCCCTGGCAGCCAGACCCCTCTCCCGCCTTCCTCCCTCCCTTCCTTTCCCAGCGGCATTGAACCCAGGGGCGCTTAACCACGGAGCCACATCCTGGCCCTTTTCATATTGGTATTTAGAGACAGGGTCTGAGTTTCTTAGGGCCTCGCTGAGTTGCTGAGGCTGGCTCTGAACTCGCCGTCCTCCTGCCTCAGGATCTGACTTCAGAGTCTGGCCCACATTTTGGGGACTCGATAATCCCAGTGGCTCAGGAGGCTGAGGCAGGAGGATCGTGAGTTCAAAGCCAGCCTCAACCAAAGTGAGGCCCTCAGCAACTCAGGCAGACCCTGTCTCTAAATAAAATGCAAAATAGGGCTGGGGAGGTGGCTCTGTGGTCGAGTGCCCCTGAGTTCAATCCCTGGCACCAAATAAATAAATAAAATAAACATAACGAGCACTTACTACGTGCCAGGCACCTCTCTAAAAACTTCCCAAACGATTTTTATTTGAATAGTTTGTAACCCATCTCATTCCATAAGAACTGTGAGGCGAGTCTCAGGGTCTTCATCTTAGGGGTGAAGAAAGTGAGTTTCAGAGAAGCTAAGTAACTTGTCTGGGGTCACACAGCCAGTGAAGGTGGCAGACTTGGGTGGCAATGAGACTGAATATTCCCGAGTTCAAGCTTTCTCCTCTCTGCCTCACAGCCTCGGCTCAATGAGTGAGAATCGTCATTATTATTTACCGAGACTCTGTAGGGGGGGAAGAGAAGAGCTCTGTCCTAGCTGGGAGGACAGAGGGGAGGAAGCCGGGGTGGCGGAGAACACAGTCAGGAAGGGGAGTGTAGGATTGGGTGGGGAGGGACAGTGAGGCCCAGCACCGTGGAGCTGAGGGCCCAGGGAAGGCAAGTGTAGATGAGACCTGAGGGATCGAGTGGGAATTCAACCTCCATGGAAGGAACCAGCATGCGCTGCTCTCAAGAATCCCTACGCGATGGCTTCCAGGCCAGGTGTGGAAAAGTAGGAGTGTCAGAACCTGACCGCTCTGCTGGGTGGCCTTCGGAAAGTTACTTAACCTCTCTGTGCCTCCATTTCCTGTTCCATAAAATGGAGGTAATAACAGGGCCCCCCCCCTTCACTGGATGAAATAAAATAATCATGTCTGGGTGAAATAAAATAAATAAAATATTAAATGTCAAGCCCCCGACGGTGTCTGGCACAAAGCCACCGTTGAACATAGTTCGTTTCCCTCCCTTCCCCAAGATCTCTCCAGCGGTGCCAGAGTCCAGAGTAAACTACGGTTTCAAAGCGTGTCTGAGACTGAGAAGAAAGAGGAGTTGATTTCCGTGTCGCCTCTGGGTTATATAACTGAACTTCCCAGCTCGGTGCCCGGGGAGGGGGGGCTCAGGAGGCAGGCTGGCAGCCACAAAAATAAATAGTTCTGCACTCGCTGTCCCAGGCCGCGGGTGGCAAGCACCCAGCCTGCAAGGGCGGCCTGGCCGGGCAGAAGCTGGCGAGCCTGAGCTTGGCGCTACAGGGCAGGGGACCTGGGATCCAGGCCCAACCCTTCCTGGGGCATGGACACGTCACAAGCCACTGGGTGCCTTGGGAGGCTAGATTCCAGCATGGCGGGGAGTGGGGGGCTGCCATCCCCACCCCCTGCCTCCCACGCCCGTGCCCCCCAGTCCTGCCTCCTGCCTCCTCCAGACCTTGGATTTCTTTTTAAATCCTCTTGATGGGATTTGTCCCCTCTTGTGAGATGCCCTCCTTCCCTCCCCCCCCAACCCAGGAGTAGACAGAGGGTGGGCTGTGGAATTAGACCGGGTTGGAATTCTGACAGTCTGGTCACCTTGGGCTCATGACGCCCGTAAGCCCACGTCCTCCACTGTAAACCGGGCTTCGTGACCCTGTCTCAATCCTTGTTTTGACCACCAATGGTGCCAAATATTTAGCCTTACTGTATACACCAGGCACCGGGAGGGGATTTGCGGGCCTAAGTCCTGTTCCTTTTCTCCAAGTCCCACCTGAAGTCCCTGCCTATATCAAGTGGCCAGTGTCCCCGAGACCCTGCCCATCCTCCCACAGCAGGTGCCTGGTCAGCACGGGCTCACGCTCTGCTGTCTGTGGCTCATGCTCTGGTGTCCGTGGCCGCCAGGTCGTCTCCTCCCCCCTCCCTCCCTCCCTTTCATACTGGCATTGAACCTAGCAGGGGCTTAACCACGGAGCCACATCCCGGCCCTTTTAATATTTTTATTTGGAGACAGGGTCTGCCTGAGTTTCTCAGGGCCTGGCTGAGTTGCTGAGGCTGGCTTTGAACGATCCTCCTGCCTCAGCCTCCCATCCACTGGGATTCCAGGGCGTGGGCTGCCAAGCCTGGTGCCTGGCCTCTTTTCGTTGGAGGAGCTCCCTGGGGACAAACCTGCCTCAGTTACAGCCGGGCTGCCAGCACCCCGCAGGGGAAGGGGTGAGTGAAAGGGGCGGGGTGGGGGAGGGTGCGCCAACAGAGGCCCCGGGGAGCGTGGTGGGCACCGGCACCGCCTGGTCCTCTGCTCTGACTCTCCGAGCTCAGGCCGCCAGCCCCCCTCAGCTCTCTGGAGCCTCCTCTGGGCTCCCGTAGCTCCTGGACCTGGATCAGGCTTTTCTAACCCAAAACTAGGATGTTCACCCTGAGGGACGGTGGCCGTGGGGACCATGCAGTGGCCAAGTGGGGAAGCCACAGGGTGACACAGCGGAGCAGCTCCGGATTTCCTAGGTTGTCCCGGTCGTGGGCTCGCTGGCCTGGCCATGCACCCAGGGTGCAGGAATCATCTCCCCAGGGCTCAGGAGGTGACATCCCGCGTGCTTTCTCTGCTGCGATGGGGCGGGGCCATGGTCCTGTGCAGGATCAGAGGCCGAAGCCTCTTCCCCAAGCAGGAGCCACTTACAGGAAACGGAATCGGAATTGTACAATTTTATCTCCCAAGTCTCCCCCATGTCATGGATCGCTTCCAACGGGCTACGGAATAGAGCCTCAGCACCAAGGTCTCAGCACCAAGGTCTCCCGAGGCCGCTGGGCCTTCTCCTGCGCTGACTTCCTCCCTCGCGCACCCAGGGCAGAACAGGGGACTTCCTGTGCCCTGGTCTCACCAGCACTTCCCCCTGACGCCAGCTGTGGATTCAAAAGGGCCCCACGGTGCGCCAGACCACGCCCCAGGGCAGCGCCCTGTCCCCCTCCCCTGACCTGGGTGGGCCCTGGCTGCTCAGAGCGCCAGCACATGTTGGAAGTGGCGTTGGCTTTCTGGACATTGTCCCCAAGTGGCAGCCTCTGCTTCCTGCCTCTGGGGAGGTACCTGCTCTAGGTGACAGCCCCTACGGAGCTCCCAAGTGCCCAGCGTGGTGCAAAGTCCTGGGAGCGACCCATCATCGACCCCCAAGCTGCTGAGCCTTCAGAACATCTGGCCACAACCACAGAACCCCCTGAGCACCCCCCAGCAGATCCCAGTCAGCTGGAGGTGGCGGAGAACAGGTACCAGCCTGCACCCACCCACCCACTCCACCACGGCACCCACCACTCCTGTCAGGGCCTCTCACACCTCTGCCCTCTCCTAAAAATGGTTTGCACCAGTCAGATGGCTTTGTATTGAGATCCCACCTTCCTTTTAAGACAGGCTTAAACTTATTCCAAAACAGAGATTTTCCTTCTTTCTCCGCCACCCGCTGCCCCTCCTCCCATTTGGGATTGAACTTGGCCTGGCACACGGAGCTGCATTCCCCAGCTCCCTAAACAGAAAATTCCTATCCCTTCTCAAAATGGAAAACCAGTGTCACTTGCCATTAATAGAAAGTAACAAAAGAAATCAGATGAAACAATGTCATTAAATTCCAGCCAGACAGGGCCACCTTCCAAAGCGTCTGGGCCCAAGGCTCACCGTTTCCTCTTGGAAACCTAAGGAACAGTGCTGCAGGGACACTGGTGACACAGTCAACCAGGCCCTGAGTTCCAGGACCCGGGGTGACACACATCAGCTTTCGGATCCCCGGGTCTGGAACTGAGCCAGGGGGCCTTGGATGCAGCAGAGCTGGGCAGCCTGTGACCCCTGCTGGACTGACTTTGGCACTCACTGGTCCCCGGATCATGGCTCCCCCAGATCTGGCCGGCTCTCAGGATTTAGGAAGGCCCCCGACTTTCCAATACTGTTTTTCAAAAACTAGGTGTGTGTGTAAAGTACTCTTCTTCCCAAAGTGGCCAACACCGTTCCTGCTTCTGGCACTGAACTTGGACTTGCCACCGGAACCGTCCCCAGCTCCCGCAGCACCTCCCCGGGGCCCGTTTCTGTCCTTATTTCCGTATTTCCTCTGGGAGCACTCTCAATGCAGTCTTTGTGTGTCCACCTTCTGAGGCTTTATTTGCCCAAGAATATTTTTTTAATGACCTCATGTTTAAGTGACAGTTTGGCTGGCGTGGAGATGCTGGATTGAAAGGCTCTTTTCTTTCAGTCCTTTATGACATTACCTCCCCGGCTTCCTCTGCGGGGTGTTGTTAGGGAGAACTCTGTCCGTCGGAGCCTTGCTGCTGGGTGATGTGCTGTTGCTGCTCCTCCTCCTTCTCCTTCACGTTTCTAACTTTGCCAGTGTGTCTCTGGGTCTTTCTTCCTGTGTTGGCTCTTGCATGGGTCCTTTCAATCGACGTTCATTCACATCCCTGTCATTTTGGAATATTTAATCCCCATTATTTCTGCAATACCTGGCTGGCGCTCTGCCAGGTAGGACAAGCGGCTTCTTCACCTTTAGGTTCCCAGGGAGAAGTGGACGGCGGCGGGGAGGAGTTAGCTCTCATGAGATTCACCTGCAGGGCAGGAAGTTTGATGGGGGGGGGGGTACTGCTGAGCTGGTGCCAGCTTTTCTCAATGGCTCAGTCCAGCAGGTCTCAGCTGTCCCAGAGGACTCCCGGTCCCCAGGACCAATTTCTCCATGAAAGAGGCAGACGGTGATGGGCTCAAGACAAGGAGCAGGGACCCAGGCAGGGAGCTTCCCTAAAGGGCAGGGCAGCGGGAGGTCCAGGAGTCAGGCTTCCACTCCTTCCCTACTGACAGCTTGTGCGGGAGACCCTCCCCGCCTGCAGGTTCTGCCTCTGTGGGTTCAACCGGGCGGATTGAAAATATTTAAAAAAGTATTGCATCTGGCCGGCTGCAGTGGCAAACGCCCGTGTCAGCCTCCTGAGCTGCTGGGATTCCCGTTGGCGCAGCTGTTCCAGCAGCTCAGGAGGCTGAGGCAGGAGGATGGTGAATTCTAAGCCAGCCTCAGCAAAAGCAAGGCACTCAGCAACTCAGCGAGACCTGTCTCTAAGTAAAATACAAAATAGGGCTGGGGATGTGGCTCAGGGGTCGAGTGACCTGAGTTCAATCCCTGGTACCAAAAAAAAAAAAAAAAAAAAGGATTTCATCTGAACTGAACAGACTTGTTACTTGTCACAAATCCGACACCATTTCATGTCAGGGACTTGGCAACCTGGGGGAGGCTCTGGAGCCAATCTCCCAGGGAGGCAGAGCGTCACCTGTATGACCAAGGTACTGTGCTGAATGGGGGGGGAGGAAAACATGGGAAACTGGGCACAGTCCCTGCCTCCGTGGAGTCACACTCTGACAACAAACAAGACTCGACCCAAGTCCTGGCACCGCCACCTGGGAAATGGTCTTTCCAGCCTCGGTTTCTGCTGGCAATGGGCAGGGCACCTGACCACAGGGCTCCCGAGGCTTTGGGGTGGGGATAGGGGCTGCAGGAGAAGCCCCCAGGTGATTAGCACAATGCTCAGAGCCCTGAAAGCTCTTGAAAATGGGAAGCATTGCTGCTGTGGTGACCAGTGGCGGTATCTGGGAGGATCAGGTAGATACGAACTTGGAGTTCTTTCTGCAGGTAAATAAATTCCCTTTGATCCTACAGGCAAACGAGTTACCCTTAAAGTTTGTAACTGGAGAGAAGGCTGAGGTGGGGCACCCAAGATTTCAGAGAAAGAAGACCAAATGGGCTTGGCTCATAAGAAGGTTGTGATTCAAAAAGCTGTAAGATCGGGGCTGGGGATGTGGCTCAGGTGGTAGCGCGCTCGTCTGGCATGCGTGCGGCCCGGGTTCGAGCCCCAGCACCACATACCAACAAAGATGTTGTGTCCGCCGAGAACTAAGAAATAAATATTAAAAAAGTTTCTCTCTCTCTCTCTCTCTCTCTCTCTCTCTCTCTCTCTCTCTCTCTCCCTCTCCCCCTGTCTCCTCTCTCACTCTCTTAAAAAAAAAAAAAAAAAGCTGTAAGATCTGGGCACAGTGGTGGCACGTGCCTGTAATCCCGGAGGCTGAGGCAGGAGGATCACGTGTTCAAAGCTAGCCTCAGCAACTTAGCAAAGCCTTAAGCAACTCAGTGAGACCCTGTCTCTAAATAAAACATAAAAAAAGCTGGGGCTGGGGGCTCGTTCATTAAGCACCCCTGGGTCCAATCCCTAGAACCAAAAAATAAGATAAAATAAAAAAGCAGCGTTGGGTTGGAGATGTGGCTCAGTGGTAGAGCACTGGACTGGTGTGCATGAGACCCTGGGTTGATTCCCAGTGTGGACAAAAACAGAATAAGCAGCAAGGGTGGGGGGAGGGCGTGCAAACCAACCAAATTCCACTTTCTAGAACCAACTCTCCATACCATTCAAGATTACAGACAACCATTCCTTTCCCAGCTCTTTTCTTTTCTCTTTCTTCCTGCCTTCCTTGCTCACAGGCAGCAGGGTGAGGGGCCAGAGCTCCTACAGTGCTGGGCGTGGGCTGGAGTCCCCGCCTGGCCCCTGGTTTGCTGCTGCAGGACCAACGTCTCCATTAGGACAGGGGCACCCTGCCCAAGGCCCATGAAATGTTTTCATTTCTTTCAAAATCCTAAGGAAAAATTGTCTTTCGGGTTGAACAAAATGCTCTGATATACTGATGGGATCAGAAACTTAACTGTAAATGAGTTTATGGGGGGAGGGGCCCACAAAGGCGTAATTGCTTCAGGCAGGGAAGTCACAACGTACCCCTGCCCGACTCTGTGCCAGCCGGCAAGTTGCCTCATCCCTCTGAACTTAGCAGGGGACTGAGGAGCGACCACACCTCCCGGGGATGGGTGTCACGGGGCTGAGGCATGCGGAGCGGCTGGCCCTGTGTGGGCACACCGGAAGTGCTCACCAACCAGGCCGACCAGTCAGTGCCTCTGTGAACTTCAGGCTAAAGCCTTGGGAAGCTTCAGGAGGGAGTGGGACTGGGCACAGCTGTGGGGACACAGGCCATCCAGCTGCTTTTTGCACAACACACTAAGGAGACACCCCCAGACACCAGTGGAGGAACAGGGAGAAACTTCAAAGCCAGCTCAGTGGCTCCCGGGGGGCTGCAGAACCCACACGTGCTGCAGAGAGAGCTCCCTGCAGAGCCAGGGCTGGGCCACTGACGGACTCATGGGCTGCACGCAGGGGAATTGTGACAGGAATTTCATTTCACTTCATTCATTCATTTATTTATTAGGAGGAAAAGTTTATTTCCACTCACTATGTCAGAGGGGTATTTTTTGTTTGTTTGTTTTTGGATACCAGGAACTGAACTCAGGGACACTCAACCACTGAGCCACATCCCCAGCCCTATTCCATATTTTCTTTAGAGACAGGGTCTCACTGAGTTGCTTAGTGTCTCGCTTTTTGCTGAGGCTGGTTTTGAACCTGTGATCCTCCTGCCTCAGCCTCCCAGGCTGCTGGGATTACAGGCCTGTGCCACCGTACCTGGCCACAGTTTCAGGGGTTTAGTTTACAGCTGGCTGCGTCCCTGGCTGGGGCCCGAGGGGAGGCAGAGCACTGTGGCAGAGGAGCGGAGAAGGACTGGCACCTCAAGGTGGCAGGAGAGCAGAGGGAGCTCGTGACAGGAATTTTAAGACCCTGAGTTTGTTTATCCTAAAAGTTGGCTCAGCAGGCCCCAGACACAAGGTTTTCCAAAGAAAACCGATACTTATTCAGCAGTTGCTGTGGAGCCATCATCTCTGGTTAAGAAATCAGGAAGCGGAGGCTCAGAGAGGCGATGGGCTTGAGCCCAGGGCGGGGTGCAGGGAAAGGTCCCCGCTGCTCTGCGCCTCTTTGCCGCTGTGCTGCTGCTTGAAGCAAGGCCTGCTGCCCTTCTGCAGCTCTGCCAGCCCCTCCGAGGGCCCCCTCAGCTCAGGTGTGCCCGTCTGGGGCAAGAGGCCCTCAGCGCAGGCCTCGGGGCAGGCTGCAGAACAGACCTCTCTGTCTCAGACACTGGCACACCCTCTTTTCCATCCTCAGGCCAAACTACAGCCACCCCCGTGGGAGTTTCCAACCACACGAGAGGCTCCAGCCCTGCCCCCCAGCTTCCCGGACACCCCGGCCTCCTCAGGAATCCAAGTTGGGGCTGGGCCTCCTTCCTGTCCTCCTGCCTCCTCCTGCCCACCTAGGATCTATACTTCAGATCAGCAGCTCACTTCAGGGCAAACAAGGGCTCCATTCCACCGCACCCCAAAGCAAAGAGTGGGAGGCCAGGGGCTGAGAAGCCTCCTCCCCGGGTCCCAGTGCCCTGGCCTTTGAGATGAGGGGCACCCTCTGTTACCTTCAGGTTCCCGCTAGCTCCAACACTGACTCAGGTGCCAGGAGCAGTGGGAGGGTCAGCAAGATGCGGCTTGCTTTCCCTCAGAGACCCAGGGGCCGCCACAGAGTGGCCTGTCCTCCTCAATTGTGCAAATGTCTAGGAGTGGCTCCTCTTCTGATGTGGTGGGAGAGAGAGTGGAGGTGATCGACATGGGAGAGGGGGGATTCAGCCCTCAAGTTGGAGGTGGGTGGGGACTGGACAATGAAAACAGAAGCTCAAGGTCAGTTTTGTCAGGATGGCCTCTCTCAAAGCCAAGAGCCCAGAACTCAGCCTGGATGTATTCATTCCACAAATATGCATTAAGCCCCTAATATGTGCCAACCCCCAGGCGGGGCGGGGTGAGATGAGGATGCACGGAACTCGGCTCTCCGTGCTCCAGAGTTCACGGCCAGCCGCGGATAGCAGACAAATGGCCACAGACAAGGATGGATACAGGTAGAAGAAGCCTCAAGCTCTTTGTGGGGTGGTGTCTCCTGTTGATAGGCTCCTTTGAATCTGTCCAAAAAGGGACATGTGAACTGAACCCCAGAGAAAAGACGGGGCTTGTCCAAGGTTAGGAGAGACAGCCAGGAGTTAGGAGCCACCGGATGCCCACACCTGCGCCTGCGCCGTTAACTGATTGTAAGGCTTGGCTGGGACCTTGGTGTTCCCTTCCCAGCTCCACCCCAATCCTGCCTCTTCCAAAAAGTCCTCCAGAATCTTCCTCCTAGACTCCAGGGCTTCCTTGGTCCTGCTAATTCTGTCCTGTATTTGACACAGTCACCTCCTCCTCCCTCAGAGGTACCCTGAGGACGGAATCCTCTGCATCTTTCCCCTGGAGGGGGTGGTTCCGTGGTGGCCTGTTGGATTTCCTGATCCGATGAGAACCCTGGGTTCCTGCCCCGGCTGTGGGTTTTCATCTCATCAAACTGCAAATCTTCCAGAGGGGCCTGTGCTTGGGCGCGACCCATCAAGACGCCCATTTCACAGAGGAGGCAAACTCTGGCCCCCAGCGAGTCAAAACCTTTTCTACCTCTCCGCTTCTGTTCCCGGAGTCTAGGTCTTTCACCCCTGAAGGCTTGGGTGGACGATGGGAGGAGGAAACGTTTTCTAGACACCCCAAAGATCATCCCCGCCGCTGGCTGACTCTAGGGCGCACCTCCGAGCTGGGTGGGGTTCAGTTTGCATTGGGGACACCTTTACGCGCTCACTCCAAATCCACCTGAGATGATCAGGGTCCCTCCCGGCGCTCCCGACCACCGCCCCAAAGGGCCAGACACCGGGCACTTACTCCCACAAAGGTGGGGGCGAGACTGGGGCGCCCGGAACGCACCATTGGACTCCCCTTGCCCAGCGCGCGGGCAGGTGACAGGGAGCCGCAGGCCTGAACCCGACCGCGGCCGGCTCGGGACAGATCGCGACCGCACGGCCCCCCCTACCTGTTCGGGCGACCCTGCTCGGCCTCTCGCCCGCCCCGCCGCGGTCCCAGCGCGTGGTGGCCGCCGCCGTCGGCTCCCGGCGCCGCTGCCGGAGGATCCCGCCCCCGCCCGGGGGTCCCGCCCCGGCCCCGCCCCGCACAGGTGATCCTCGGAGCCTCGGGGGCCGCCCTGGGGGCGCCAGTGTCCCGCGCGCTGGAGTGGCGGCGCCTCCCCGCGGTGTCCCCACGCTGTTCTCGGGCCTGGCTCTCTTTGGGGGCTTGATTTTGGCACCCCCCCCGGGGCGCTCAGTCCCCGGCCACGTCTGTCAGGTGAGACTCCTCAGAGGACCCCAGGACAAATTACGGGGCGGGGAGCTCCGAGAACCCGTGGAGGTGTCGTGAAAGCAGGACGTCGCTAACCTGGCTGAAGGGCTTGCGGGCAGGTGGAGATTCCGGCCATCGCAGAAGGTTAGACGCCAGCAACCAGGACCGACAGCTGGAACCAGACCCCTCGGTCAGGCCGTCTGGCCTCCCGCCGTCTCCTGGGGACCCAGAACGCTCTCCCTGGCACACAGGTGGCCTCCACGGGGATTTATGGAGAGAGGGAAGAGATGCTAGAGGGGGAGTCTCAGTCCCCTCCTGGAACAAGCAGGGAAACGGAGGTCTGGGAAGCAGAGAGGATTGCTCCAGGTGGCCTAGCAGGTGAGTGACAGGCAAGGGTAGACCCACATTTCCAGATCTGATTTTCAGATTATATCCAGAAAATAATTGGTTATGGATTAAGTGCTGGTGAGGCACCTTCACGCTCTGACCCCTTCCTCCCTGTTGTGTTGACTTAAGAACTGAGTTTCCTTCATACGGAACTCCAATGTGGTAAATATTAACAAGCATTGATTAAGAAGCATAATTCATTAAGAAATACAATTCTGTTATTTTAATTATTTACTAAAGACGTGGGACACGAGGCTGCAAGAGCTTCCCTGTGATCAGGGTAAATCTGGCCACTAGGAGGGACCAGGACCAGAGTCAGGAGCAAAACTATATATAGGGCTCACTTTTAGATGTTTCCAGAAGCTCTTCCTGGTGTTTTGTCTGGGAGAAGGCAAGGCCCTCAGATGGTCCAGGTTCAAAATCCTGGCTCAGGGTTTACTAATTCAACAGAAGTTTTTAAAAGATCACTGAGACTCGGTCCCAGTCTGGAAAGTGAAGGTAAGATACTGTGCTCACCTTGGTATGGTTATGGTGAGGGATGCAAATGAGGCGCTTGTGAGTGCTGGGCGAGTCGGGGAATTATCAGGCTAAGTGGTGGGAACTGGGGAGGGGAAGGTGCCGGCACAGAGGAGCCTTGGCGTCTCTGAGGAGTCCTCCTCTGTGAGACTTGATGATCCTTCTGTTCTCCCTGGCTGTACCCCACCTCCTGTGGTCTCCTCCTAACTCAAGCCCAAGCCTGCATCACGCCTGCCAGTCAGAATGACCTGAGGGGGCTTGGGAGCCGAGTTTTCCCTCCTCAGCCCTCCCCATAACCAGGGTCAGGCTCAACAGGGGGTCACGCCCTGAGGCCCAAGAATAAGAAGGCTCAAGGTGAGTGTTATCTCTCAGCTTATTCATTCATTAAGCGCTGCGGAGTGTTCAGGAAGGGTTGGGCACTTAGAGAGGCGGGGCTGAGTCAACAGCAGCCCCTCCCAGGCCTGTAAGCTCACCTTCCAGTGGGGCTAGCACAGGGCCAGTTGGTACCCAGCCTGAAGGATGGATGGTCAGGCACACAAAGGTAATCTGATGAAAATTCCGTGAAGGAAGTAATCATGCGCTGTCAGTGGTCAGTCAGGCGGAGGGCAGGGGAACCTTCAGAAAAAGTGGGAAGAGCAACCCCTGTCTGCAAGGAGAAGACAGATGGGCTGAGACTGGCAGGACAGGCAAGGGAGGGAAGGGCCGTGGCCTGTGTGTGCAAGTCCATGAGGCCAGGGCACAGCCACCAGAGTGGGAGGCAGAGGGAAGAGTGGACAGAATGAGGGCACAGGCAGGCAGAGGTCAGATGCTGCAAGGTCTTACAGGTCAGAGTGAGGAGTTCCCATGTTATTCCAAGGCCGTGGGAGGGTGAGAAAGAAAGCAACAACTTGCTTTTGCCTAATGTTTTCTTTTTTTTGTGGGGGGGATGGGGTACTGGGGATTGAACTCAGGGGCACTTGACCACTAAGACACATCCTCAGCCCTAGTTTGTATTTTTTTTTAGAGACAGGGACTCACTGAGTTGCTTAGTGCCTCGCCATTGCTGAGGCTGGCTTTGAACTTGCGATCCTCCTGCCTCAGCCTCCTGAGCTGCTGGGATTACAGGAGTGTGCCATCGTGCCTGGATTTTGCCTACATTTTTAGCAGATCAACCAACTGGCTGAGTGAGTCCAGGTGGGAGGGTGGTGTGGACGAGAGGTGGCAGTGGAAACTCTGTGATGTGTGGTGTGTTCTGCTGGAAGGGCAGACAGGATCCGCTGAAGGCTCAAAAAAATGAAAGCCATGAGGTGGCTTGGCTGTCAGCGAGTCAGTTCATGCCCTGAGCATCTGAGGCTTCCAGAACCAGATCTTGACCCTCCATCTAGCTGTGCAGGAGGCAATTCAGGGACATTGTTGTCTTCCTTGGGCCTTATACCAAGCGTCTGAGCCCAGAGAGGCAAGGACCGTGCCCGTGTCTCATGCATGTTGTATGAGGTCTGCACACGCTCACAATTCCAAGGGACAGAGTGTAGCCACACTACTGTGCTTATCAGGGAGGCACCACACACACAAATGCTGGAGGTGTGCAGCACATGGAGATGCACACATCAACAGAAAAGGGAACACAGGTGAACTCTGACACCTGTACAAAGCGTCTGCCTGGGTGCGGATGAAGATTGAGGGACATTTGGTGGAATGTAAATAAAGTGTGCTAATTTTCCTTGTCCTTTTCCCTAAAAAGATGATGTTTACATAAAATAGTTTTGTATGTCAATGAACATTGCTGTTAGAATTACCAACAAACCATCTGGGTTTCAGATGTACCATGTAGGTTCTATGCGCTGGGAGATTTAGAAATAGGAGAAAGGGGTTGGGGGTGTAGCCTGGTGGTAGAGTGTTGGCCTAGTGTGCCCGGGGTCCTGCGTTCAATCCCCAGACCCAACCATAGAAAGGGGAAAAGGAAAGAAAATGAACAAATGTTGCTCCCGCATGGAGAACCTCCAATGCAGCCAGGGACCCTTCCCTTCCTTATTAGCAGAGGTTACCGCTGTGGACCTTCTAGCGCCTGGGTCTTTGCCTCGGCAGAGGTTGTCCATTCTCTTGCTTCTTCCCTCAAAGACTTAATCTGCTGTTTATGGCTTCCAAGATGGTTGCCGGGGAAACCAGCCAGATGTCATATAGGATTTAAATGCAATTTCAGTGGGGAGATGAAGCCCAGGGACTCATGAATCCAGAGAAACCCCAGTCCACCTTGATTCATCCAATATGGGGAAAAAAAATGGAAATAAAGGTAAGAAGGACAATTGCTTTTGAAATCAGTTCTTTGCCTCTCAACCAAGGGGTGGGGGAACTGCAAAGGCCAAAAGGTTCGGGTCAGGGCTCTTAATTATTTAGAGGGCCCACAGCGCGCTGTTTGTCCTAGGCCGTTCCCAGATAGACACCTACTGCATGGTGCCTGGGGGTGGGACCCAGAAGAGGGCAGGGCTCTTGTCCTGTGTGCCGCCAACTCCCATTTCACCTCCGGGAGAGTCTGAGGATGGAGACTGAGGAGAGAGTCAGGGAGCAGAGTCGGGGTCTGGAACCCCCAGCAAGCCACGGGATCCCTCTGGGCCCCTGTCTTCTCACTTGTAAAATGACCCGTGCACCGTGTGGTCCCTGAGGCCTCTCCCAGCTCCGTGGGTGCTAAGTGTGATTCTCACAGCGGCCTCTTTAAACAGGCAGCTCTGGTCATTCCCCAGCAGCTTCCTCATTTTAGGAATCAGTACAAACCACTTACAGGTATCTAAAGAGGAAAAATTCCATTCCCAGAATGAAAATGAGAATCTATAAATTAAGCTCTTAGCCACCAGCAGAAGCCACTTTCCACCGTGAACCAGGAAGATAGGTTTATGTCTAGAGAATCCCGGGAGCACTTCCTGGCAGCAGGTAGCTCATTCACAGCCACCTCTGTACCTGCTGGGTCCATCACGATCAAGGTCATCCCAGAGCAGAGCCAGAGAACAATGGTGAGAAGAACATAATTCAATAGCTCCTCCATTTGTTGCTTTGTGTGACCTCAGCCATGTCTCCTAACCTCTGGATCTCCTCATCGCTTCCATAATCCATTCATTCATTCCATGCGTATTTACTGGGGCCTCGACATGTCAGCAATGAATAAAGAGACCAGTAATCCCTGCCTTGACGAAGATGGCATTTGAAGGAGGAACCAACACAAATGAATAAAGCCGGCCATGGTGGCACTCCCCGTAATCCCAGCGGCTCAGGAGACGGATGCAGAAGGATCAACTTCAGCAATTTAACGAGGCCCTGAGCGACTTAGTGAGACCTGTCTCAAAAAATAAAAATGTCTGGGAATGTGATGATAGTATTCTAAATGGACAGTGAATTCAGAGAACACTGACAGCAGTTCTAAAGGCCCAGAACACAATAACCAGGAAGAGAGGACCCCAGTTTGGGCAGACTCGAGCACCCTTCAGCCCAGGGGGTCTCAGTGCTGGTTGTCCCTCAGAATCCCCCGGGCACTCTGGAGGACTTCTGCAGGCCCAGCCTTAGAGCTGGGCCTCTGGGGTGGGGCCAGCCTGCCGTGGTTGTTGACGAGGGACCCAGGTGATGCTTGTGTGACTCAGGTTGAAGCCATACAGACAGTGGCCTGATGAGGGCTGGCAGCCAGGAACTCCGGTGCCCAGACCTGAACTTCTCATCTCCCGGGCTGAATGTGTCACTGCGTGCCGTTAGGGACCCCCCCAGGATGTCCTGGCGTCTCGCCCTCCTCCCACCTGCCGGCAGCTGACTCTCTTATTGAGGACAAATCACTGAGGGCTGTTTGACTCTTCCCACCGTGACTGGGCTGTCAATCATTCCAGGTTGCTATCTGGTATGGGGGACCTGTGTCCCCCCAGATTCATAGGCTGAAGTTCTAACCTCCAGAATAGACAGTCTTGATGGTTGAATTATGATTTTCAGTGTTATAATGCAGTCAGTAGGAACTGTACTTTGAATTGAGGACTTTGAATGTTTTGGGGGGCTAGTGATATTTGAGCTACTCATCTCTTGAGACATGGGTGGCAGCAGCAAGTGCAATGCCCAGGTAGCTCTGTAATCACTAGGGGACACTTTTTAGTGTACGTGTTGCTAAGCTAGGATGTGCAATATGTTAGACATATTAAATCCACTTTTGACTTTTAAAATATTCATTAATTCTATTTTTTTTTTTTTTGGTACTAGGGATTGAAGCCAGGGGCACTTTCCCACTGAGTCACATCCCCAGCCCTTTTGATTTTGAGATAGAGTCTCCTTCTCACTAAGTTGCTGAGGCTGGCCTTGAACTTGTGATCCTCCTGCCTTGGCTTCCTGAGTTGTTAGGATTGCAGTGTGCACCACTGTGCCCAGCCATTTCTTTTTCTTTTGATTATTTTCCCTCTTCTACTAAATTGTGAACGTCTCCGTTCATCTTCGTCTTGGCATCCTCTGAAGCACCAAGCACGGATCTCTAGAAACATACTAGAAATCCAGCAAACCACCAGGCGGAGTAGATTAAATAGCCTTTGGCCATCACAAAATTCAGTAATAAAGATTACAGGTCCCATCTGGATAACGTGGGCTAGGTACACAATCCACTTAAGTGTCTAGACAGTCACCTAAGGTGGGTACCGCTATTGCATTTTACACATGAAGGAACTGAGACTTGAACAGATCATCCACCTTGCCCACGGTTACCCGAAAGAGTACCTGGCGAGGATCAGGAAGAACCTTGTGACTGGAGCTGGAGATGGCGATGGATCTTCAGGGGACCTAAGCCCTGGGCAGACCCTTCATTAACACTCATCATTGACCATGTGCGACTGCTGGTCACCATCATCCCCACCTTCCCGAGCTCCTCCCTCCCCATCCATATCCCTGTGGGCCACACCTGTTCCTCCAACAAGCCTGCCGCGGGCCACTCCTCCCAGAGGCCAGCACCCTGCGCGCCCAGCCCCTCCTCTCCACCACCCCACCGTGAAGTCCCAGCTAACCTCACGAATTGTTGCTGAAAACTCGTCCTTGTCCCCAAGGCCGAGCCAATAATAAGGACATGGTTTGGAGAAAAAGGCAAAGGAAGGTCGATGGCTTTGCTAGTGAAGAAGAAGCACAGGGGACTCCTGTCCCGGAGGCTGTCATTCTGCCCATCAGCAGGAAGAGGTGACTCAATGGCTACATTCCCCGTGTTCTCTGCTGGAGTCGTCATTCCACTGTCAATTTGGGAGAGTCATTTCTGAGCTCTTCCGGTGCCATCTCCAAAGTCTGGATTCCTTCCATCCTGTGGTGGGTGTGTGATCAAGGACACAGAACTGTCTAGATGGGGAAGAAAGGTGATCCTGTTTCCCCGGAGATAGGGAGGGGAGAGGTTCTGGAGGAGAAGGGGAGAGAAAGAGAAAGAAACCCGTCCGTTTAAAAAATCAGTTGCAGTGGCTGAGCAGCAAGGGCCACATTCAAAGGATAAAGTAGACACTTTACAAAATAACGTCCGCCTTCTTGAAGGCTCTAGGAGGGCAGGGGCTCAAGTTTATGTTATATTTCCTGCAGTATTTAACGATTAATGGATTTTTAAAATAAGTTTGAATTGCAAAATGCACTCATTTGCCTTAACATGCGCTCTGACTTGCATGGACTCTGTCCTTTCCAGCTGTGGCCGTGGCAGGCAGAGGTGGCTAGCTGGGCATTTATACAAGAGACGCTTGTTCAGGGTGCTGGTTGGGGCTATGAGACATTTGGGACCAGATGTGGTGATTGGCCTTTTTTTTTTTTAATTTTGCCTAGAGCTGTTGCGTCTCGGGACATCACTCCTGTGAGAGGAAAGAGTGTCTGTGTGGGGTGTTCAAAGCTCCCAGAATCTAAGACTTGGCTTTCTGTCCTAAGATCTACTTAGACCCTCAGGGAAACTGGAGGTGGGGGTGATCAGTCCCCCTCCCTTTATCATCCAAAGCTGCTAAACAGAATCCTGGCTGCCCACCAGCCTGGACACTGTGGGATTTTTTTTTTTTTTCCTGAAAAGACGGAATATGCCTAGAGATTTGCTTTTAAAATTGGCAGATTAAGGCGAAGCATTTTTACCCTTCCCTTAGTCTCTCTCTAGGAGGTGAACCGAGTCCTGGTGCTGCTCAATGGCAGTTCTCTGGGTCTGGGGAACCCGGGAGGCTCACCTGTTCCAATCCATCGTCACGACAGGCCAAGGATTTGGAAGTGACAAGTTCTGGCATCTTTGACACCCAACACCTGTGCTCGCCGGGTGTTTTCTCACACCTGCTGGATGGGGTCGTTACCTGCATAACACACCAGAAAGGGAGCCACAGAATTGCTGCCAAAAGTTGGTCCTTGTCCCTGATGCCAATCCAATAATGAGGCCTGAAGGGAAAGCGAGGAGCGAGAGATGAAAGACAGAGACCAGGCCGAGATCACACGAGAGTTTATTTGTCAGAGCTGACAGATAAAGGCCACCTCTCCACAGGGGACAGAGGTGACACAGGCTGGGGTTCTGGGACTTTTATGGGGGAGGCCCAGGAATCAGAGCCAGGGGAGGTCCTAATGCAGGGGGTTAGGGGTGGGGTTGGTATGAGGGGGTGGGGAGCCCTTCTCAGAAAGGCCCTGAGACGGGAAAGTGATGCTTTTTCCTTAAAATGGAGGCTGTCATTTGAGGTGGCCCTCCAGATGTTAGGCAAAGACCTTATAGGCAGAAAGTGGGCCCTCTCCAGACACTGCATCTCCCGGCACCTCATCTTGAACTTCCCCAGCTGCTAGCAGGTGATTATAAATAAATTTCTGTTGTTTTTAAGTATTTATACCCATTTTATCTTTGTTTTAGCGATCCAAATGGACTTGGACAGTTTTATTTACATGAGCAGACATACATACATACATACATATGTGTAATATGCACAGTCTATGATATAAAATAGATCCCATAGTTCTGGGTCATGATACGAGATAATATATACTTTATATATTACATATAATCTATATTAGCACTGTTTATCATTTATTTATTCATTTTGTGGTTCTGGGGATGGAACCCAGGGTCTTGTGCATGTGAGTTGAGTGTTCCACCCCTGACTTCACCCCCAGCCCTGACTTATTATTATTTATTTATTTATTAAATGATAATTAAAATTTTTTAACATCAAATTTATTTATTTTTTAATTTTTTTTAAGAGAGAGTGAGAGAGGAGAGAGAGAGAGAGAGAGAGAGAGAGAGAGAGAGAGAGAATTTTTAACATTTATCTTTCAGTTCTCGGCGGACACAACATCTTTGTTGGTATGTGGTGCTGAGGATCAAACCTGGGCTGCACGCATGCCAGGCGAGCGCGCTACCGCTTGAGCCACATCCCCAGCCCCACCTGACTTGTTATTTAAATTTCTGTTATCTGCACTTATTTTTTGTCCACCTGATCTCTCAGGATAGCTAGTCGAATCTCCCCTTCCTATTCATATTTCCTCTACTCTGTAAAATTTTTCAAAATGCTGCCAACAGGCTTTCTCCCCAAGCCAACTACAGTCTGAGATGAGCCCCTGCCCTAAACTTGACCCTTCCTGTGTCTCTTTTCCTCCCGGCCTCCCCTTACCTGCAGGTGCCCACCTCATCTCCAAGCCCATTCGTGTCCTGCTTTGCTTTCTTGCCTGCCAGGCACTTCCTGGGCCTCCTGTGGCTCCCAACTGGGTTTTTGTCTATAAAATAATAATAGATGCCCAGCTTACCTCCTGGGTTCCTGTAAAGACCAAAATATGATGCGTGTGACAACTACTTTGAAAACAGTGAGGTGCGAATGTCAAATGAATGGCAATCACTAAATTGGTCATTGGACCCACAGCGATTGGGATGCGAACATCAAGATTGTGCTGCGGCCCAGAGGAGAAGCGGTGGCTGGGTACCAGTGTCAGGAGCGGGGACCGCATCAGGAACAGAGCGGCCACTGAGTCAGGCTGCAGATGGTGCAGAAAAGAGAGCAGAGTGTCCCTTGGAGCTCTTTGAATACACTTGACACCAGAAACCCCTCCCAGAAAGCACCCTCAGGAAGGGTGTGACTTCAGGGCTTGGAGCTCTTCTGTAAAGCTTGGTGGCTCTTGGTTTAGGTTTCAACTGAAGATCTTGTTCTCCCCACGGGGATCCTAGCGGTTTCTATACTGCAAGGAAAGGCAAAGCCTTCTAGCAAAAGTCTTTTCTTTCCAAGTTGAAGGACAGGGATTGTAACTCTCCCTCAGTGGCACGTAAGAAGGCCAGTCTCATTTTTTCCCCCACCAGGACAGCCACCAGGTATTCCTAACGACAATATGTTATTACTTATTTAGAGCATCCGTGGAACTAGAACCCTGCTAGGTGATTTACAGGTGCCTCAGTAACCCCTACTGCAAGGTGTTCTATGATTCCCATTTTACAGATGAGAAAACGGAGGCTCACCAAGATGAGGGTTAGGGACCTTACCCTATGCCGCACAGCGCTGGGTCACCCTCTGACCCCAGGCTTGGTCTGACGCCAAACCTGGGACACTGGCCTCCTGCAGAGGTCCTCGCCACCCAGACTCCATCAGAAGCCTCCTCCCCAGGCCGTTCGCCTGCTCCCTCTCCATGCCGCAGGGTGCCCCACCTCCACTCTGCCACAGCACGTGTCCTGAAGCCCTACCTGCACAGTCCTCCTTCACTTCACCCCTCCGGCAGGCCCAGTAACCCACAGCGGGTCCCGTGTCTCGGCCTCACTGCGCGCTCCTGCGTCACATGACTCCCAGCTGGCCCAGGGGAGTCTGCTTTTGGGCTCTGTCTCAGGAGCCTCCTGCTTCCTCCCTCCCTGGCACTCACTCTTGTCCTACTGTCCTGCTCTCCCTTCTCTTTCAGGAGGACTTTCTTGCCGAGTTCAGCTCACTGAGATGGCTCAACCTGAAGAATTTCCTTCTTTCTTTCTTTCTTTCTTTCTTTCTTTCTTTCTTTCTTTCTTTCTTTCTTTTCTTTTCTTTTCTTTCTTTCTTTCCTTTATTTTGTTTGTTTTTACATGGTGCTGGGGATTGAACCCAGGGCCTCACACATGCCAGACAAGCGTTCTACCACTGAGCCACATCCCTGGCTCTCAACCTGAAGAATTTCTATAGCATCCATCCATCCATCCATCCATCTACCCACCCACCCATCCATCCTTCCATCCTTCCATCCACCTATCCATTCACCCATCCTTCCATCCTTCCTTTCATCCATCTATCCTTCCACCCTCATTCTGAGAAACTGATGTGACTCCATTTTTGAGAAACCATCCTCTACCTCAGAGCAAAGCCTGTCCAAGGAGGGGGCATGACCCTTGTCCTTGGAAAGACCCACAGAGCACTCCTAGGCACATACCCACCCTGCTGAGTTGTTTGTCTGAAAAATAACAGGAGAGATCTGTGGTGCCAGGTGTCCCTGACTCAGTTAGGCTAGGTGGGGACCCATAGCAACCCCCTAGCAACCTCCAATCAGCATGAGACAGGGAAAATACCTGGGATGCCAGATGACCCCCTCCCAGTAGTTTATGGTGGTTGATAACATGTTGGGAAACCGTGTAGTTCAGCACGTACTCCCCTCGTGGCCTAAACCAATCAGTTTAAAAGAATCCCCTTCTTGTACTAACCAATCACCCTTACCCAACTTGTTCCCGCCAGTGAATGTGCTAATCAATGTTAAGAGTTGTTGTTTGATTTTCCTGCGGTATGGAATGATTTACTGTGTGGTGTAGTGACGCATAGAGTATCCCCCCAAACCTATAAAATGTCACTCCCTGGGACCGCTGCGTCGGGAACGGTCGTGAATCCAGGCTCGAGCTTGCAATAAAGACTCTTATGTGATTGCATCGGATTCGGCTCCGGGAGGTCTATTGGGGTCCCACGAATCTGGCATAACAATTCCATCCATCCATCCTTCCATCCTTCCTTCCATGCATCCATCCTTCCACCCTCATTCCATCCATCCATCCTTCCATCCATCCATCCATCCTTCCATCCATCCTTCCATCCATCCATCCATCCTTCCTTCCATCCATCCTTCGATCCTTCCACCCTCCAGAGCTGAGCTTTGTCAGGCACGGCCCAGGTATTGAGAATGAGGTTTATGAACAGATGATTACAATCCGATCCCGTCACACAGGGTGATTCCAGGGAGGACAGTGTGCCAGGCACCACGGGAACATGCTGATGAACAAGAGGAGCATGACCCCTGACCCCGAGGAGCTCACACCCCTTGGGGAGACTTCCAGTGTCAGGATGCAAGGTGCACAGGCTGGAGAGCAGGTAGAGGGAAGGAGCAAACGAGGAGTGGCAGCAGGGCTGGAGCAGGGACACCAGAGAGGGTGGTGCCCAGGCCAGACTTCCCCATGGAGCGAGAAGAGCTAACTGCTTACTCCTACGCTGTGGATGGGCAGTGAATTCATGTTCTAGGGCTGCTGGAGCAAAGCACCGTAAGCTGGGTGGTTTAGACAACAGAAGTGTATTGTTTCATAGTTCTGGAGGCTACAAGTTCAAGGTCAAGTTGTCAGCAGGGTGGGCTCCTCCTGAGGACTGCCCTCTAGTGGTTTGCTGGCAATCTTCAGTTCCCTTGGCCTACAGGAGAATCACATGCGCCCTCCCTCGAGCGCGCACAGGAGTGTTGGTCTGTCCAAATCCCCATCCCCACTTTTTTTTTTTAAGAAGTACATTCACATCAAATCAGGGCTCACCCTAATGACCATGTCTCCAATGACTCTATCTCCAAGTAGGGTCATTGGATGAAATACTGTGAGGTAGGACTTCAACTTCTTTTATGAAATGCCGTAGCCTGGCTGGGCACAATTCAGGAGCCACTTATCAAGCAGAAACAAACTTTATTTTTAGAACACACGCTGCACCACAGAAGCTCTTCAGGAATTCCCTCAGAGCCCAACTGCCACCACCGGCTTCCAGCTAGTCTCTCAACCCCCCACTCCTCCGGCTCTTGAGGCCGATTGGCTGGGTCGCATGGGCAGAGCCAAAAGAGTCCCCCAATGAGCAGCTCCGTGGTCTGAAAGGACAGGGAAACAGCCCAATGAGCATCACCGCAGAGGAGCCAATCAGCTGGCAGCTGGAAGTTTGCTGGGGCCACTGTGAGCCAATCAGCTGGAAGTTTGCTGGGGCCCCTTGTGCTGTGGCTCTCAACAATGAAAGATAAAAATATGTTGATAAGCTAGACTAGTCATTCCAGCCACTCAGGAGGTTGAGGCAGGAGGATCACAAATTCGAGGTTAGCCTCAGCAATTTAGTAGATCCTAAGCAGCTTAGTGAGACCCCTGTCTCAAAATAAAATATAAATCCAGGCGTGGTGGTGTACATCTGTAATCCCCGCTGCTCAGGAGGCTGAGGCAGGAGACTTGCAAGTTCAAAGCAGCCTCAGCAACTTAAGGAGGCTCTAAGTAACTTAGTGAGACCCTGTCTCTAAATAAAAAGGGCTGGGGATGTGGCTCAGTGGTTAAGCACCCCTGGATTCAATTTTTGGTATCAAATAAATAAAATACAATAAAAAAGAAAGGGCTGGGGATGTGGCTCGGTGGGAAAGTATCACTGGGTTCAGTCCCTAAGGGAAAAACAAAAAAGGAACTAGCAGGCCTCTAGAAAATTCTCTGCTGCCCAATGGCTGCTTCTCATTTGCCAAGGAGACAAATCTTCATCCTAAAACTTCCATTTCTAATAAGATAGAATAAGTAGCCTGGGAAATGACTCAAGTTATCAAGGAAATAAGTAATAGAAGATGAGGAAATTTGAACCATTAAAGTCATTTAATCTTAGGGCTCAGCCAGGCAATCTCTGAGAAGTTATTTTTGGTCTAATTTCCTCTCTTGGTGGGAGGGGACCTGGCCAAATCTCCCAGCCCAGAAAAATGTATACTTTTCCATATTCAAGACACAAGACAGCACAGGGCCAACAATTAACGTGATTACTTCTTTGAACCCAAAAGAGATGGTGAGCCTAGATTCAAACCACATACTGTGCCCAGACAAGAGTGAATGGCACCATTTATTTATGAATTTTCCTACCCGTGCAGGAGTAAATTCAATAAAAGATGAATGTAACTTTACTTGGAAAAAAAAATATTTGTATAAACACATTTTAGCCACAAAACAGGTTGTACCTGGTATTTATTGGAAAGATTTATCCTAAAAGAAAAGGCAAAAATATCATCAATAAAAATCTGAGTTTCACCCAACCATAATCCAGCAAGATATTCTCTTCTAGAGCAATACTAGAGAAAATGACATGCTATTGTTAACTAGGAATGCAGAATCAAGGTCGGAAGGAAATAGAGTAATAACAGATTCCTAAAGTCTATGGAAAGGCTCTGGAAGGTCGGGACCGTCCGACCTCTCAATCCCCAGCTTGTTACCATCACAGGTCTGGGCCACATGCCTCCTTCAGGGGTGTCTGTTGACTGTTCATCTGGTTAGTTGAGTAGGTTCTTGTGTTTCGCTTTACATTTTATTTTTTTTTTAATTTTTTTTGCTTTATGCTTTGAAAATTTTATGAGGACTCCCCCTGCTCCTGGGTCACATGACATACATCCCATTAATTTTATAGTCGTACATTCTGCACTTGTGTCTTTAACCCACTGTGTCCCATTGTCTTACATATAGGATGCAAACAAAATATTTAAAATGAGCAACAAACATATAACTTATGGACACTTTGAAATAAAAAATGCTTTGAGTTCTCTTCTTTGAGAAAACAGGAAATGATCAGAGCATTTGGAAAAAATAAACGAAAAATAGATAAAGGACATTTAAAGTCTAGATTATGATTTCCAACCTATTTTAAGGCATTGTCATATTTACAGCTTTGAAAACTTGAGACTTATTGGGCTAACCATCTGGAATCCATCTTTTACAGGGCATTTGATGGAGACCAATGTTTATTTACCTCCTTATGTGAAACCAGCTTTCCCAGCACCACTGGATGTTAACCTTTCTCCGTCTGTTTATGGTGGCACTTTATTGTATAATAAATTCTCACATAGACAGGAGCTAGTTTCTATTACTTTTCTGTAGTTGGTCTGTTCTTGCACCAGCCTCACCTGACTCTATAAGTTGTCATAATATTTGGTAGGGCATGTCATCTTGTATTTTTCAAGTTGTCTTAAGATGGCACCCAGTAGCTTGGAAAGCGAGGGCAGGAGGAGCACAAGTTTGAGGCCATTCTCAACAACTTAGTATCTCAAAAGAAAAAAGAAAAAGGGTTGGAGATATGGCTCTGTGGTTAAGCACCCTTGGTCAAATCCCAATACCAAAGTAAAAGTTGTCTTACTTACTTGTATTTCTTTATTCTTCCATAAATTTATTTTTATTGTATTTGTTTATTTTTTTGTGGTGCTGAGGATTGAGCCCAGGACATTGTGCATGTGAGGCAAGCACTCTACCAACTGAGCTATATCCTTAGCCCCTTCCCTAAAAACTTTAGAATAAATTTAATGAGTTTATTATAGAAAATACAATTGGAATTTTGATAGCTTTTATTAAATTTATATTAATTTGGAGAAAAAAATGAAATTTATAAAAAGTTAAACCACTTGAGAGCATGAAACCTGCATGTACTTAAATTATCTAGATCCCTATTAGAGTTTCAGTTTGTCTCTGGGGATGTTTTGTTGCAGTCGTGAATAGTATCTTATTGATTGTTCTTTGGTCATCCATAGTGTAAGGAAATGCTCCTGTTTTTTCTAAGTTATTCTTCGGTCAAGACACTTTGGTGAAATTTCTTATAGATTCTAATAGCTGGATAAACTTGATTTTCCCACCCATGAAACCCAGAGGGCTCTTTCTGATGCCCCAATGCAACACCATTCTTACAGTTAGTAAAAGAATTTTATTTCACAAATCTATCCTTTAACCAGATCCCCAGTTGCCGCAGTCTGGCTGGGCACAATTCAGGAACCACTTGTCAAAAGACACGAACTCTATTTTTAGAACCACACACCACACCACACAGCTCCTCAGGAAAAACCCTCAGATGGAAAAAAAAAAAAAAAAGAGAAAAGATTCAAGTAAAAGAGAAGGTCTCTCAAGTTAGCCAGACTACGGCATTTGGTGGCCTGTACAGGGAGCGACTGAGGGTAAGTGATAAGGTAAACTGCTCGCCCCTGAGGGCAGGGCGAGAGGATGGGTAGCCATTTTAAGATTCCTCTTTTGTTTTGCTTCACTTTTGTTTTAACTTGCCTGTCCCTGGAGATGAGTGAGACGGAAGAAAAACCGCTCACATCTGAAGAAAAACTATTTACGTCTGAGGAACAGATAGGGGGAAAGGACGGATGCACATTTCAGGAAGATAGAAAGGCTATAATGACTTTTTGTGGTTCCCTTTTTATTTCATTCTGTCTCGGGTTTTTTGGGGTGTCATCTTGTTGGGTTGTATTATAGTAGAAATACGGGATCAGAAATTAGTAAAAAACAAACCGAAAAAGTGTTAAGTAAATTGTTAGAGGACGGAGGCTTCCCAGTAAAATCAAGAGCAGTCAGGGCATACGTTGATACAATACAAAAATGTAGCCCATGGCTTTTTAAGGAGGAGTTGTTAGATATATCACAATGGAACCATCATGATTGAAGATTTAAAAAGAATAGAAAAGAACAGCCCAGGGACTCTGCCAATTGGCACATTGCCGTTGTGGACGTTTGTATCCGGTTTGCTTAGTCCAAAGCCTTCAGTTCAGACAGTGGTAGAGGAAGGAGAAGACATACTGATTCAAGTAAAAGAGAAGGTCTCTCAAGTTAGCCAGACTGCGGCACCCAGTCAAGATTTTAGAATGTTCCTCCAAATGTTCAAGAACCCAGCCAACGAGACAAAAGGGGTCCAGTTCCTTACATCTGAGCAACACAGTGAACTAGGGGCTGCCTCACTGAGCTTCAGTCAATGACAATGGCACGTACAGGATGGCCCCACGGGATCATACCGCCTAGTGACATTGGAGCTGTCTTAGTTGGTATTAAGTACGCTTTATGATGTTTACCCGCCAACATTTTCTAATGACGTCCTTAAATCATATACCACTGTACGGCTACCAGGAGACTATGTAAAAGGGCACATTTAAAATTTCCTAGAATTACTGCTACCCAAAAACTTCAATTCTTCCCAATATTTTGGATCACAATCTATTCCTAAATCACACGCTCTGAATCACCCATTTAAATATCTAACCCATGGGTCCTTTCCATTTGTACTCTGAAACATGATTTATTCTCGATAAGCCTTATTTTCTGTCTTGAAAATAAGCTTGGCAAGACTTGAGATCTTTCCTACATAAGAATTTTAGTCTGTTCTGTACTTATTTTTCAGCCATGTTTCCGTGTGCGCCTGCGGGACAGGGAGAGTTCCTCCTGCCATCTATTTTAACATTTCTTGGTGATAATAGGACTCTATACCTACATTGTTGAATTTTACTTTTACGACAGACTTCAAGGGAAATTACTTAAATGTTATATTTTCTATTTTGTATTTTTTTAATTGTTTTTTCCCCCATTAGGATGTTTATAGTGGTTTTCAAGGAGCCAACGAGCCCTTAGCTCAACTGAAACCTGATGCTGGGATCACTGTGTTCTACAAATGCTTTAGTTTTATTGACAGCAAAACAATATCTAGCTTTGACTTCTAATGTATTTTCTCTGGAAAAATTAAAGACTTCCGTTTAACAGTAGAGTGAGGTCGGAAGAACCTGAGATAATGGCTTCTGGTCCTTCCCAGGTCACTCTGGCCCAGGTGTGTGAGCTGGGCTACGCCTCCTGTGCAGGTGTGGGTGGGTGGGGCCAAGCTCAGGTGACCGAAGGAGGTTCCACAGCGCTCCTGTGGCGGAGGCACCCCCCTCCTTCCCTGCCTCCTTCAAATGTAGCCGCTCTGCTTACCTGTTCTTTTTCGTAATCCGTTTTTTACATTGGGTGTCATGTAAGATTTCTTTTGAACAAAGAACAGAGTTTTATGGCTTAAAAATAAGTATAAACCAACCCTTTTACTAGAGAACCTCCGCAGTCTTCCAGTTTCCATATTTTGATTTGGATATTTATTTTTTTTAAAGTCAAGACAGAAAATAAGCCTTATCAAGAATAAATCATGTTTCAGAGAGGTGGAAACCAGGGCCAGAACTTTTCTTGGTGCAGAACTACACTACAGTCTTTATTCCGGTCGGCAGTGACTCACCCTTGAACTCTGGCACAGAACAGCATTCATGTTCAACAGGACTCTTGTTACAGGAACAAACATAATATTTCACTTTCCTGTATTTTTTGTGTTAATGCCTAAATGTAATTGATGCATGTTGAAAATTGTACAAAGAACTCGATTCAGTGGGCTGATTAAATAAAAGCGACTTTATTTTTATTACTTTTAAAAACAAAACTTGTCACGAGTCATCATGAAGCTTCCCCCCAAAAAATTACATTCTGCTTTTGTGTCCCCTCAACAGGACAAGGAAAGTTCAGAGGTCCTCAAACCACAGGAGAGTTAAGCTGACAATGGATAAGCAAGTAGGAACCCTGCTGTCTCTCCAAGCACACGGACAGGTGGGACACATGTACACAGATTACAGTTTTTGGAAGTACAGCTCACAGTACCAGAAAGGTAAGGTACCCCAGAACGGAACACGACGTCACAAATGTGTTCAGATACAACAGTAAATCCAACTCCTGGGCTCGATTAAGAGGAAAGTGAGATGGTGGGGAAAGTTCTCTTGGGTCGGTGTGCATGACGGTGCGGACAGATATTCACACTCACTCCGGGTCGAGGAGCATGGGGAGCACAGGGCCCAACAATGGCACCGGCATCAGCCCTGTCTCCCTATCCCGATCTGAATTTGGATGATTGGGGACTAAACAG
The DNA here is from genome assembly GCF_052094955.1 of Ictidomys tridecemlineatus. Taxonomy (NCBI): domain Eukaryota; kingdom Metazoa; phylum Chordata; class Mammalia; order Rodentia; family Sciuridae; genus Ictidomys; species Ictidomys tridecemlineatus. Next base: position 16,424,063 of record NC_135487.1, on the reverse strand, counting down.
GAGATGAAGTGGAAAAGCACATGTTATCTGCATAGATCACCATGAACCTTCTGTACCCCAAGAACAAACCTTCAGTCAAGGCCCTGCCAAGTTGCAAGAGTTGGATGAATGTGACTATTTCCAAAGAAATGGGAGCTTTCAGGGCAGACCCTGCATCTGATTTAGTGAAAAGTCTGTGAACTTTTATTTTAGTGGGTAGAGGTGCTTGGACTTAGCCCCCGGATGGTTAACCTGGGCTGGATGACGTTCACCATGTTCTTGGCCAGTGAACGCGGCAGTTATTCTTGCTTCAGCTGCCGAGTGGCTGGCGCATTTGGGAATCATGACACCTTCAAGTTGGGAACACCCGGCCCCCACATTTATGATGAAGGAAAACAGTGTCAGTCTGATGATGATGTTGGGGCTGATCCCCTGTAAGGGGAGCTGTGAAGCAAGTGGGTATTTATCAGATGGTTGGCCAGGGTCACACAGCCGGTCCTTTCAGTTTATTCTTTTAAACAAATGAGTTTCTATTATATGAACTTCCCCAGTTAGAAGCTACTACTCCCCCCGCTCATCTGTTCCTTTACACAGTCACAATAATTTTAAGTTGTTTGTTGCCTTGAATGCAGAAAGATGAAAATGTAAATGTGCAAAAAAAAAAAAAAAAGGAGCACATGGAAAGGAAGAGGGCAGATGGCAGCGGTCACCTCTCCAACAGGTCTGAGGTCCTTGACTCTGGACGAAGGACCTGGCCCACCACAAACTGTTGCATTTTTCCATGGCTTAATTATGTCTGAGATCTGCCTTTTGAAAATAAATCCATGGTCTATAAATAACACATATAGAAAGTACAAAGCACGTACTTTTGGTTTAAAGTTTTCTTCAATTTATTCAGTACTTTCTCTCAAAAAAAAAAAGAGAGAGAAAGAGAATAGAATAAATTGATTAGTTGTACTGTTTGACTTAACAACAACGACAAAAATCTTACATGCTCTTTGATTGGCAGGTAGAGAATGAAATCCGAGCCAAATAACAAAACATTATGGGGTTTTAATCATTTCAAAAATTAGAGTGAATAAATATTACCCAACAGGAAATTTTAAAATTTCTCAACTGTTGAAAATATCTACATTTCCTGACAGGTAAGTTGGGTCCATCCTCAATCAGAAAGAAGCAGAGTCCTGAGCTTAGAGCTGTGGAGCGGAGCGGGGTGACGGCATGTGCCAGAGTCCCGGAACATCAACTGAGCCCAGGAGCTTGAGACCTACCAGGGCAACACAGGGAGGCTCCACTGCAGATAAATAAATATATAAATAAATAAATAGCAAAATAAATTTATTGAGTGGCTATCAGCGGAACTGACAAATGATGATCTGAATTCAATAAATTACTTGTCTCTGGAATTGTAAATTTCACCTGAATTTACATCGAGGCTTAGCGATGGCAAATATATACAAATAGGAGAGTTCATCATTTCAGCACGTGAGGGGCACAAACAAAACAGAAAACCTTTATTTTCTCCAATTTGTGGGTTGTCTGTGTGATAGTTTGTCAGAGATAAATTCACTATAATAAGACTAAAGTACAACAACACGTTACCAACAATACACAGATATCATGGTTTGAATTTCTGTGTTTTTCTGTCTTTGCAGTGGAGCCACTGTGGTTTATCAGTTCTAACTCCGGTGCAATTCCCTCATATCTGTCCGGGGAGCTCTGGACATCTGCCCCACGAAGAAAAGAGCACAGAGCCAGCGGCCACCTGGCCAACAGCAGAGCACGCTCAGTTACAGGCCTTTTCTGTTAAGAGGAGCCGCACATTCTGAATAGAACACAGAGCATTAAATAGATACTACTTCTACCTTGGGAGGTTCAAATACACATTCTGAAACATAAGTGAGAAACTATCCTGTTTTAGGGAGAAACGACAACTGTAAGCCAACATAAGAAATTTCATTGAAAACAAAAGTATGACCTCTCCCCTCACCTGCTGATTCATAGAAAAATAGTATGTCTGACTTTTCTTCCCAGCAAGCTGGAAATATCCCAATGGAAAAATTTAAAAGAGTCTTCTGAAAAAAATCTCACGGTTACCTTTTCTAATTTCAAGACTATTAATGGCATACACCAATATATGCATAGCACAGAAAAACTCAACAGCTAGTGGCTGACAGTGCTGGGAAGGTAACAGACTGTGGAGCACACAGGCCTGGCCGTTCAGAGGCTAGAACTGGGGTCCCCAATGGCAGGACCAAGCAGCCACCCCAACAACAGCCAGTCAAGCTTCCTGGTGATGTGTCCCTCTTCCCATGTACCAGTTCTTCCCCAGAAGCCCATCTGGGGGTGAGGGGTCATACCAGGAAGAGCCACCTGCATGCAGCACTCCCCCAGCTTCTACTAAGAGCCTGCCAAGGGCAAGAACAGCGCACACACTGGCTGCCGCCACTTGGTTCTGATCATCATAGTGGATTTGGCATTTCTTTCCCGATGGCTAACCAAGAAAAAAGAAAATAAAACTTGGAAAAAGAGAAAAATGATTCATTATCAATAATTATGAATTATTCTGTATTTCAGGTTTCTTTTCGTGCAAAAAAAAGTCATGTATACCAAATAACAATTACCCTTGATCAATGTATCAGAAGCCATTATACCAAAACAAAAACACCCAGCCAGAGGATTAACACTGTAAGACTATTTTTAAATTTATAAAAATGGGACTGCAAACAGGGTGCTAGGGCTCCATGTGTGGTACCCAAGCCTTGTGGGATCAGGGGCGCTAACCTTGCTGGGGTGGGGAAGCCATGTTCCTAGTTGTCACTGTTTAAAACGGTCATCAGCGTCACATCTTGGGGGCTAATCCTTTAACCTGCCATTTAGAGTGTCACCCAACATTTCAAACAGGTGAAACCGCTGTGCCTCCATCCCACCCGCAGCCAAGGACACGGACGGCCCCGGGTCCCTCGCAGCCTCCCGCCCTGGGGCCACAGCGCCCCCTGGAGGCGACGGCCAGAGCTGCGGCGGAGGCCCGGCGGCCTCACAGCGCACAGTCGAAGGCCTGGGGCTCCTTCCGCGCTGCGCTGGGGGGCTCCGGGCGCCGGGTCTGGGTGATTCTCTGCTTAGGGAGCTTTGGTTCCTCCTCCTCAGTTTCGCTCTCACAGACGTGCACCACCACGCTCGGTGTGGACTCGGTTCCCGCGTGCAGTTCGTACTTCTCCCCTGTGGAGGCAAGAAGGGCCCCAAGGCGTCACCTCCAGCAGGAAGAACGGCAGGTCCCTGGGAACAGCTTGTTCTATTAGCATTTCTATGATCGAAGATTTTTTAAAAATCATTAAATCCTATGTCAGAGTACTGTATCTGGCTTTGGTGTTACTGATTCCATGACGTAAGGCTCTTATATACAATGCTGTCCGGGCCTGAGGTCTCGCAAATTAACATGTGGATGCCCCTGACTGTGGCATGAATAATACCGAGAATCTGCTACACTTCATGATGGTAAGGCCCCAGGCAGCACCGGCAATCTATTCTAGGACCTCAGACGTCAAAAAGGTGGGTGTCTTAAGAATTCCCAGCCTCTCCTCTAATCAGGCCCCTACCAGAGGTGAGACGCTGTCCTGGGTGGACAACTAGCACGGAATCCGTGTCTGTGTTACTTTAAAGGGGTAAGTCAGGGAGAAATTAAGGAAGCAAGGTCACAAAGGAAAGCTCAGAGAACAACTTGGAAGGGATGATATAACACCACAACCAATTCCTTGAGATACAAAGTCGTTGTCATCTATCTGGTACACGATGGGGCCAGTGAGAGAAGGCAGCTAATACCAGTCCTAGAATTTGTAACAGTGAAGATTACAGTAATCTTCAGCAGGGCTGGTGGTGCAACCCTGTAATCCCAGTGGTTCAGGAGGTTGGGGCAGGAGGATCATGAGTTCAAAGCCAGCCTCAGCAATTTATGGAGACCCTGTCTTTAAATACAATTTAAAAAGTGGTGTGGGGGGAAGAGCTGCAGATGTGGCTCAGTGGTTAGGCACCCCTGAGTTCAATCCCTGGTATCATAAAAAAAAATAAAATTCAGAACTATTGAGTGTTATGCATTGTTAAATTAATCCCTGAAATCACAGTGAACATTAGGATTATCTCTATAGAGCAAAGAAACGAAGGCTCAGAAAACTGAGGCTTCAGAACTCGCTCAGGATCTTGGAGCTCGAAAATGTACAGCAGGAATCTAAACCCAGGCTGGCGAGACTGTCTTGGGACAAAAACGGGAAAATCCAAAGCTAGTTACCTGGCCCCAGCTTGGACACGGCGCAGAGCAGGTCGTAGTTGATCACGGGCATGGCGTCCTCGCTCTGTTTCCACCCCACGGGGGGCGACGCGGGAGGGGAGATGAGGAACTGTTTGGCAGGCTGAGGTGGCAGTAAGTAGGCTTTGTCCCGGGCCTCGCTGGACATCTGCACCTGCAGGAAGGGAGAGACTCACAGCCGCTCTGCGGACGGGGCGGTTTTTCTTCGTTGCCATCATGACACGAATTGTCACGCTGTCTTAGAGAAAATGTAAACTTTCCCTTGAGCGTCTTCCAGCCCCAGGAAGGTGGGGTGGGCTCCGTTGGGCTCACTGTGCGGGGCCGCGTGCATCGGGTGCTCATTGAATACGAGGTGAACAGGAGAATGAATGAATGAATGAATGAATGACCAAGGAAAGGCAGAGCAGGAGCCGCTTCCCATAGGTGAGGTGAGCTACGGTGTGGCCTGCTCTCAGGGGGCGCTACTGGGAGATGGGAGCCGCGGAAGTGGGGACTAATGGCAGTCTTCAGCCAGTGCCTTGAAGGGGACAGGGGACCCCCTCCTCTTCCTTTGCTTCTCCTTCTGCTTTCTGGCCACGAGGTGAGTGACTTTGTTCCCCCTGAGCTCTGGCCACGAGGCGCTGCCCTCACCACAGGCCCCAAAGCCAGGGGCCAGTGATCACCAAAACCTCCAGACTGTGAGCCAGACCACCCCCTTCTCTTTACAGGTCAGTTATCTCGACTGATGCCACCCCCTCGTTAGAAGACAGGCATGTGCCATCTGATTGCACCCTCCCTCTCAAAAGACGACTGGGGAATGTCTACCCAGCTTTCACTCAGGTGTTCATCTGGAATGCAAGATGACAAGCCTCTCTCGCTTTTCATTTAGAAGGAAGACAGAGGGAGGCAGGGGATACTTATTATTTTGGAAGATAAAACAATACACTTCATTCATGAGATCCAATGCCTTCGTTTCATTGATTCCTCTGAGAAAAAACTGGTTTATTCAAGAGCCACACCTGCGCAGGATCAGAGAATGAGAGCCCTGGCCCGGGACCACCACCAGCTCAGCCTTTCCGCAGGGCTCTGCGCCCCCTCCTGGCCACCCCTGGACTGGCAGTGTTTTCCAAGAGGGCTCCGCAGAGGAGTCAAAGCTCAGAAAGTGACTGCTCTCTCACATCCCAAGTGCCAGATACAGAGGGAAAAATAATCACTAATCACAGGGTCCCAGGGCTTAACCCTCGCAGAGCCCTCACTGAACAAGGCTGCAAGAACAATGGATTCCTCCCATTTCAGCAACACAAAGGCTAGGAGGATAGGTATATTCAGAAGGTGAATCAGATCGGGTACCTCTAAAACAGAGGGAAGTTCACACTGTTTGCTGGCTGGGATGGTGTGTTTCAAAAACCTCTGATTTGATGAGGGACAAGAGGAGGAGGCGAGAGTCCCTGCGGGTGGAGAGGTTCAGGGAGCAGGTGCGCCACGCCGAGACGTACCTGTGCGAAATACAGCTTCAGCTTCTTCCCGTTGAAGTCCGTTTCATGGAGTTCGATCCGAGCTCTTGCTGCTGCTTCGGGTTTGCTGAAATTTATTCTGACTCTTCGAAAGCTTTTAAATAACTGAAAGGTCACCTGGTCATCGTAGAGGGTGAAAAGTGCTTCAAATCTCTCCTGTAAATTGAGGAAAAGCAGGGTCCAGAGAACGGGAGGGGGGGGGAGAAGCAGATTTTAAGGCTCCGTTCCAAGTGCACACAATATACTGCAAGGAAGCCACTTTCCATTTAATGAAATGAAACTTTAAATGATTAAACAGGAGTACTGGGGTAAGACTCATTATCTTTTCACCAAAAAAAAAAAAAGAGCATAATTCTCCTGCAGGCACCTAAGATTCAAGATCCTCAAATTCATATGCTAAATTCTGCAATTTATACTTAGTTTAAATAAAATGGACCTTATTAAGTACTGTGTAGGTTTGAATGCTATAAATATAAGGTATAAATATGCTACAAACATGTCTGATTATAGAACAAGAACACTGCTACTGTTTTGAAGTCGCCAGCGCCTGAGTTGTTTACCTCCTCATCATATTCTGTTCCTCCACCCTAACCATTTCTGGAATTTTGTGGATATTCCCTTGCTTTTTTTTCATAGTTGAACAATGTTTATCTGTGTCCTTAAAAATGGAATCACACCGGGGCTGGGGTTGTAGCTCTAATGGTGGAGTGCTCAGCTAGCTCGCATGAGGCACTGGGTTTGATCCTTGGCATCACATAAAAATAAAGGTTATTGTGTCTACCTACAATTAAAACAAATTTTTTAAAAATGGAATCACACTGAATATATTCTACAACTTGTGTTTTTGCTTCCTTATTGCCCTGTTCCTGTGTTCTTTTTCAGTGCTGTCTCGTATTCTATGGTAGAGCCATACCACAGTTTATTCGTTCCAACACTGTTATGATTTGGATGCCTCCAGTATTTTTTCCTACTACAGTGCTGCTGTGAACATTCCTGTACAAAGATGTTGCTGCCCTCATGTATGAGATTCTCTACTGGTACACGTGGAACTCTGGACTTGGGTTGGCACATCTTTACTAGATAATGCTAGATAGTTTTCCAACATGTTCGTACCCATTTCTCCTCTAAGAGCGGGTATGTGTTCTGCTGGTTCTGTATCTGCCTACCTTTGACAGTTAAACTACCAAACTTTATCCACTAGAGGTATGGACAGGAAATGGACTCTAACTTTGATAATAACTCATATTTCCTTGAATAATAACAAGGCTTAGCCTCATTTCACATTTATTGATTATTTGGGTTCTTCTTCCTCCCCTTCCTCCTCCTCCTTTTTGGCACTCTTCCCCTGAACCACCTCCCCGGTCCCCATATCGCTGCATGAGACAGGGTCTAAGTTGATGAGGCCAGCCTTGAACTTGTGGCCTCGGCAGCCTCAGCCCCCCCCCAGGCACGCCCCACCTGTGACACCTAATTACTGAACAAGAACAGGTTCCATCCTGTTCATGTCTTTTGCTTGCTTTTCTACTGGACCATCTTTCTTTTTTAAATTGAGTCGTGGAAGTTCTAGAGAGATACTAATTGTTTGTCAATTATATGGGCCACAAGTATCTGTGGTTCTTTATCCCCTTTTTAGAATCAGAAATTTTAAATTTGAACACTACTGAACTCATGAGGGTCTCCTTCTGTGCCTTCTGTGCCCCAATTCTCCCGCACCCGGAGACCATGATGTTGTTTTCCTAGACTGCCTTCTAAGGTCTGGGCTTCTGCCTTTCACATGTAGGTCCTTATTCAACATGATTATTAATTAATCACAAAGTTCTTCACATGTAAAGACTGACACACGAGGTAGCGTCCACCCTGCTGCCGACCGCTGTCCTTTCCCCCCACTATCATCAGGTTGCATTTTCTACAAATGGAATGATACAGTGTGCGCTCCTTTTGGGGGGAATGAGGCTTCCCTCACTAAGTGTCATTACTCCGGGATTCGGCCATGTGGTTGAGGTCTATTTTTGTTCCGAGGTTGAGCAGAATTCCGCCAGACAGGTCCCCATCCACTCACCTGCTCACAGACACCTGGGTCTTCTCCAGGTCTGAACTATCATGAGTAAAGCTACTGTAAACATCTGGGCATCAGGTTGTGTGTTTTGTTTTTATTTCTTTGGGACTAATACCTGGAGTGGAAGGGCTAAATGTATGTGAGGTATGGGATTTATTTCTCAGACACTACCAAACTGCTTTCTGGGGCGGCAGTACCCTTTCGGTACTATGTCTGGATCTCCAATGTCATAGAAGCAGCTTTAAAAGAAGGTCAATTTTAAGACAAACCCTATTTTTGTTACTATAGGTCGCTATGTTGTTTTTATATGTTATTATATTTTTTCATATATTAAAGTGAAATGAACAAATATATATCATAGACAAAGAATTTTAAGATAGCACATCCGTTATTAAGTGAAAACATGTAAACACATGAAAAGTTGGTAACTGTTATCACCTCTAGGGGCGTTCACTGTCCCCTCAGCACCCGTTTCAAGATTTGCTAATTAAAAAAAAAAAAAAAAACTGGAATGAAGATGCTGTGAAATCACATTACATTTAATTTTGAGGGGTGGGTACTGGGGATTGAACTCAGGGGCACTCGACCACTAAGCCACATCCCCAGCTCTATTCTGTATTTTATTTTGAGACAGGGTCTCACTGAGTTGCTTAACACCCCACCATTGCTGAGGCTGGCTTTGAACTTGCTCCTCCTGCCCCAGCCTCCTGAGCCGCCGGGATTCAGGCGTGGGCCACTGGGCCCAGCACATTTCATTCTTTTTTTTTTTTTTTTAAAGACAGAGGGAGAGAGGAGAGAGAGAAAGAGAATTTTTAAGATTTATTTTTTTTTTTCGGGGCTGGGGATGTGGCTCAAGCGGTAGCGCGCTCGCCTGGCATGCGTGTGGCCTGGGTTAGATCCTCAGCACCACATACCAACAAAGATGTTGTGTCCGCCAATAACTAAAAAATAAATATTAAAATTCTCTTTCAAAAAAAAAAAAGATTTAGTTTTTAGTTCTCGGCAGACACAACATCTTCGTTTGTATGTGGTGCTGAGGATCGAACCCGGGCCACACGCATGCCAGACGAGCGCGCTACCGCTTGAGCCACATCCCCAGCCCCACATTTCATTCTTTTTTTTTTTTTTTTTTTTTTTTTTAAAGAGAGAGTGAGAGAGAGGGACAGAGAGAGAGAGAGAAATTTTAACATTTATTTATTTTTTCTTAGTTCTCGGCGGACACAACATCTTTGTTGGTATGTGGTGCTGAGGATCGAACCCGGGCCACACGCATGCCAGGCGAGCGCGCTACCGCTTGAGCCACATCTCCAGCCCCCACATTTCATTCTTGATAGCAGCTTATTTTAAATGTTTTAAACAGTAAGCAAATATTAAAATTTCCATGATAGTTAAACATCAGTGCTGAACACAGCAGAAAGAGAAATTAAGGCCGAAACTAATGAAGCATGGCTGGTGAAATATTTTGTCATTCTGTACATATATGTCATTTTGTCCAGGATAACAATAGGACTTTTTTTTTTTTTTTTTTGGTAATTGCGATTAAACCAGGAGACTTGACCCTAGCTACCCCCCAGTGCTTTCCTTCTGTCTCTTTTCTTGACAGGGCCTTGATAGACTGCCCAGCCCGGCCTCCAACTCCCAATCCTCCTTCCTAACCCTCCCAGAGAGGCTGGGACTACAGGCATGTGCCCTGCTACTATTTATTCCAAATACCTCCCAGGAGGGATTTTCCTGTGTCACAATGCCGGTGTGACACACACTATCTTGCAAAAAGTTACCTGTATCAATTTTCTTCCTACTGCCCTTCAAAACTATTTTTTTCTCATTCCAGAAACACACTGTAATTGAAAGCACCCTGCAGATGGTAGCGAGGGATCATCCTGTCTCTGCCTGCTAAATCCCATTACCTGTGACTTAATTAAGAATTTTTAAAAATGGTGAGGCTGTGGCTCAGTGGTAGAGAACATGCTCAATACACAAGAGACCCTGGCCTTGGTCCCCAGGGTGCATTGGCTTTACACACACACACACACACACACACACACACAATTATACACAAACGAAGTCATGCAAGAGTTGATGAGTAAGTTTTTCCAGGTTTTGTGTTTGTTCCCTTTCATGTTCATTTTCTCCTTTATGTAGCATAAATACGGTTTATGAAATATGTGAAATCTGCCTGTGAGGGAGGTCCTGCAGAAACTTGAACATTGTGTAAGAGGCAAAACTTAGCGGTTGTGTTCTCTTCTCTGAAATGCTTGGGAGCAGAAGTAGTTCAGGTTGGATATCTGCACAGACTTTACCAGTTAAAAATCCCTAATCCCCAAATCCCAAATCTGAAATGTTGTGAAAGTCAAAACTTTTTCAGCACCCACACAATGTTCAGAAAGTTCTGGATTTTGGAACATTTGGGACTTGGGGGTTGGGATGCTCAACCCATATTAACTGAGGGAAAAGTAAAGGCCCTCAGCGGTGGCCTCCCTGAGGCTGCCCCTGACGTCACAGAAGGGATTTGAAGCCTGGGGACAGAAGGAAGGATGGGATCTGGGAAAGTGAAACGAACCCGACCCGCGGTGACCACAGCTGTTAGCAGCTCAAACACCAAATTACGATGTTTCTCCTGAGAACGGTTTCTGCAGTAACTCACTTTTCAAAGTTTCTGAATCTCCTGATATGAAATTAGCATCACCTGCCGTAAGGGAATGGCGGCCCGTTTCCTCCAGAAATCTCATCCTTCAAAATACTAAAAAATGTATTTCATCCTTGAGATACAATAATGGGGACCCCAACATCAAACATCCTCAGCCACGCTCCTCCAGGGGCCACCAGCGCACCCCTCAGGCAGCAGAGGTGAGCAGGCGCCACCGCACCTGCAGCCTCACACCAGACCCCGGGCTGCTCAGGCCGAAGGGCAGAGGCTGCCTCGGAGTCACCTGCGGCACCTGAGCAGCCAACAGTACACCGAAGACCATGTCCCCAAATGCCAAGGAATGACGCGTGGTCAACTGCTCCAGGACTCAGAAGAGCCCTGGGGAGCCGGGCGATGGGACCCCACAGGCAGTGGTGGGGTCAGGGCCTCCAGGAGGTGGGCCAGGCAGGTCTTCTGGACCCTTCCCCGCTGCCCCAGGCGGACACAGGACACAGCGGTGCGTCTGTCCATCTCACCAGGGAGCGACTGCCCGGCCTGGATGCAGGGAGAACCTTCCCTCCTCCACACTAAGGCAGCAGGAGGAAGGACTTCCCTGGTGGGAGCGGAGCTGCCGCCCACTCGACAGTGAAGTCATCTCTGGTCCCTGGGGCAGGATACTGCCACATCCTGTGTGACACATTTCTACAGGGGACAGGGACTGCAGGCTCCTCAATGTCATGGGCAAGGCCTCCATTTCTGCCTGGTGACAGGCAAAGCATCTACTGTGGTCTTAAGGTCTGGGTCTCTCCAAAATTCCTGTTGAAATCTACCCCCCAATGTGGTAGTAGTAAGAGGAGACTAGGTCAGGAGCAGGTCCCCTTATAAATGGGATTAACGTTTGTATGAAAGAGGCTTGAGCTCACCACTGAGGACCCAAAGAAGGTGCCATCCATGAGGAATGCCCTCATCAAACACCAAACCTGCCAGAGCCTTGAGCTAGGACTTCTCAGCCTCCAGAACTGTAAACCATACCTGTTTGTTGTTATAAACTACCCAGCCTCAGATGTTTTGTGATAGCAGCCCAAACTAAGACACTGCCTTCTGTTTCTTCTCAATCATTACTGCTCACTAGAACCACCAGAGGAAAGAACTTGACTGGCCAGAAAATGGCACATGTACAGCTGAGTGTGGAGAATTGAAAACTTGGGTAATCCGAGCCCTTATAGAATTCTGGGATCTAAATTCAAAAGTGACAGAGGGGAGAACATATAAAAAAATTCAAAACCTTCTATGACCTTAGTTATTTATGCTGCTTCAACCTTTTTCCAGATCAGAAAGAAGCATGTAAATGAATCAAACTTCAAGAATATACAAATACTACCTATTTGTGTTCTGATGCTTAATCTACTTGTAAATACTCTGCCTACGGAACACAAATCTTTCAAGGGCTGTGCTTCCCCCTCCCCCACCTCCCCCCCAGATCTGTCATCTCTACACCACATGCAACAAAAAAGGTCACCATGACAAATGTTTTTTCTTTTTTAAAATTTTTATTTTGCAGTGCTCAGAATTGAGCCCAGGGTCTCGTGCATGCCAGGCAGGCACTCTGCCAATGAGCTACAGCCCAGCCCAGAAAGTCGCTTCATGGCCTGGCTCAGGGTGGGGTGGCGATGAGAGAAATCCATGATTGGAGTGCTGGTCAGAGGGAGAGTCTGTCACAGTTCACCACACTGGACACTTTCGCCAAGTTAATAACCAATGCCCACAGGAAAACAAGAGGAGGCAGGAAGGGGAGGCTACAGCTGCAGAGACAGAGGAGGCTCGTGGGCCTCGGCCTCACTGAACACAGCCGGTGGGACCAGAGCCTGCTTCCTGAGTGCCCGTGACCCCGCGGGCTGTGAGCACAGGAAGGTGGCTCTGGCCACAACACATCCTTAGATATTAGTGGTCATTCTACTTGTTAAAATTTCTTTCTTCTGTAGCTAAGCTGGAGAAGACCCATCAGCACAGAAGTTATTTTCAAGCATCGGTAGCCTCAGAACATCTAGAAAACACACCTAGAAAGGGGTGTGATGTAGCCCCACCCAGCACGCCCAGGCCGGGTGCCCAGCCTGCCCAGGCCGGGTGCCCACACACCCAGGCCGGGTGCCCACACACCCAGGCCGGGTGCCCACATGCCCAGGCCAGGCATTAAGAGCTAGGCTGATTAGGCAGCTGTCAGGTCTGCGCCAGGCGTCCTGCAGACACACGCCGTTTTCAAGGTACCAAGGCACTGTTCCCACCCAGTGGTACTTAAACCATGTGGCCCATCCATAAAGAACACCTTTTTTGGCCTTTCTGGAAAACACTTACTGGAGACACGTAATCTTCAGAACCGCAGGTCTGACAATCCACAAGTAGGCTTTTTTTTTTTTTTTTGCCATGCGAGGGATTAAACCCAGGGCTTTGCAGTGCCGGGAAAGCAAGATCCCCGCTTCTGACAGCTGGTTTTTGTTTTGGAGCCTGAAGGCTGTTGGTTGGTTGTTATGAAGCCCCACTTCGGCTCGATGGCCGGCTGGGCTACTTTTGTCATTGCTGGGCACCTTGGAGGGGCAGGCCGGCATTTATCTAAAGTCTCAAACAGCCCACAAAACTCTTCTGGCTGGAACCTGCCCAGGCCCTGGAGCTCAACTGTACCATCCTAAGACGTCACAGGTGAGAAAAGCACTCAGTGAGTTTTCCTCACACATGGCCCCAGGATCGGCCAGCTGTCTGCGTCCTGCAGACCTGGCCGCATACACTCCGGGTTCAGATGCCCAGGTCAGCCAGGAGGGTCCACGCCGGCTGCACGGGAAACCCACCACGCTGCTCGGCAGGAGGCCCCGACTCTCACCCCCTCTGCCTGTCCCGAGGAAGTCCAGGTTCTGCCTCAACCTCCGGCCTGGCCTCGGGCTGCGTCCTGCACACCCACCTCTGCTCCCCAGGAGTGGAGTGCACGGCTCTGCCTGCAGGTGCTGGCCAGCCCTGTCAGAGATGACGACATCAACCCGATGACCCCAGTGTCTGAGCACAGGCTTCACACCTAAGCCACCTCCTCTGAGCAGAGAGGATCCCTTCCTGAGGGCTGCGGCTCTGCCTTTGGTGTGGACAAAATACTCCTGTGTCCAGAAGAGACGGCCCATTGCTTCAGACATGAGGCCACAAAAAAAAAGGCCTCAGGAGGAGCCCACAGCCTGGACAGGTGACTCTGGGAAGGTGTGTGGTGTCCACAGCTTGTTACCGGCATGGAACAGAACTCTGTCCTGGCTCTACTATACAGCTGTGTGACCTTGGGCAAGGGATTTCCTTGGCTGTGCCTCCAGGTCCCCTGCCTGTTATGAGGATGATACCAACACCCACTTCCTGGGGCTGTGTGAGGACAATGAGTGACCACCCAGGGTCCTGAGAACAGCTCTTACCCAGACAGAGCCATTCCTAACCAACAGGGAAGGGCTCTTGCAGGGGTCCACGGGCCCGTCCAGCCACAGAAAAACTGTTCTGTACCACAGGGGTCCCCGGAAGGAGGCGAATGCCCAGGGGTGACACTAGATGAACTAGACAGTGGGCATGTGGGAGTCGCTGATGGAGGATCAGAATGCGCCCTTCCTAACAGTCCCACCCACTGCTCGCCACCCCCCGGGAGACCTGTCCCCCAGAAGTCTTGGGTACACTGGGTGACAAGGTACACCACCAGCAGTGACATCAGTGGCCAACTTCCTAGGATCCTTCAGCCCTGTTCCTGTGGTCCCGAGCCCCCTGAAGCAGAGGACCCTGCCCCTGGGCAGTGAACCCTGACCTGGGTGGAGGGGCGGGCGGCAGGCTGTTTTACAGTCAGACTCTGCACAGTGAGAAAAATGCCGGACAGTCACTTCTGCGGCTTTTAACCTTATTACTTCCATCTTTTGGTTTTGTTGTCTGTTGGTTAAAGAGAGCAGCTCCCAATGGCCTTGATGGTGACTTGCCACCGGGCCTCGCCAGCTGGGAGAGTGAACTTCCGCTCACCTAAAGCCCAGCCAGAGGCTGATGTGAGGTTATCAACATAAGCCAGAAAAAGGAGCAGCAGCGAGCCGGCTCCTTCATCCAGGAGGGTCATACAGGTCCCCACGGCCGGCCTGGGCACCCGGGGACTGGAGAGGACTGGAGACCCGTCTCTGGTCATCTGCATCTTGTGGCCCCTCATCTGAGTCTCTCCGGAGGTCCCTCCACTCCCCCCCTCATGGGCTAAGCCTGGCACCGGGGAGAGTGAGGAACCCGGGTGGCCATGTGCGGTGCCCACGCAGCGACACCGAGGCTCACGCTCCTCCTGGCAGTTTCTCTCCGCGCACACGGGAGGACGGATGGGACCCGTCTTTCCAAAAGCAGGTGAACTTGAAGGATCGTCAGAAACAAACATGGGAAGGAATTAAAGGAGGCGCATTATTTTGATTTTTGGAAAAAAATCTTCCCGACTCTTCCTGAAGATTTGTTCTGGAAGCTTTAAATGGGGCGACTCGATGAAGCGGTCACATGCTGATGGGCAGTTTGGGGGTCACAGTGGGGATCCCAGCTAAGACGAGGGATCACTTGGAAGGTGGCCTGGCACGGGGTGTCGGAGCCCAGGAGGGTTGAGGACGGCATGTCCGAGGGAGGGCAGCCCGGCACAGGATGCAGGGAGGGTGTCCAGGCAGAGGGGCCAGAGGACAGGCCGGAGCCCAGGCAGGGTGAGAGGGGAGGGGGGAACACACAGGCAGGACCCTGTAGAGGGGGTGTAGGAGGTGGCCCAGGACACACAGGAAGGGGTGGTGGCAGCGACACAGTGGGGGAGGTGACTGACTCAGTGAATACGAGGTCACGGAAGCAAATTTCTTCTCTCAGAGAAAAGTGCCATAAATTTGAAAAGGGAGAAGAATGGAAACGTATCCCTTAGCATTTCCTGGAGTTGGGAGGAGAACGTTCCACAGGGCACCTGTAAATATGTCTGTGCCTCTACATTTCCTAGCTGTGTCCAGCGAGAGGCCAGGAACAGTGACCGTCCAAGAGAAGCGACACAGCTGCCTCCACACTTCACCGAAAGTTGTCAGTGAAATGGCGGATCCCCGGGCGGGGGCAGAGAAGGCACAAAGTGATCCTGAATATCGCTAAAGAGTAAAGAAGTACCCAAAAAATGATGGGCACATGTCCGAAGACCCTGAGCCACCTCATGCAGGGCAAAGACAAGTCCTCCCACCTTTTTTTTTTTCCCCCCAGTACTGGGGACGGATCCCAGGAAGTTGTACCGACTCTCCTCCACGGAGCTACCTCCTCACCCTTTTTACATTGAGACAAGGTCTCCCCGAGTTGTCCAAGCTGACCTTGAATTTGTAATCCTCTTGCCTTAGCCTCCCAAGTAGCTGGGATGACAGGCGTGTGCCATACCTCCAGCTGGGGTTTTCTATTTAAAAAAAAAAAAAAAAATCTTTGGG
Organism: Ictidomys tridecemlineatus; assembly: GCF_052094955.1. Classification (NCBI taxonomy): domain Eukaryota; kingdom Metazoa; phylum Chordata; class Mammalia; order Rodentia; family Sciuridae; genus Ictidomys; species Ictidomys tridecemlineatus. Next base: position 16,408,150 of record NC_135487.1, on the reverse strand, counting down.
ATTTTGATAGGTATTGAGCGGAACCTAAATTTTTTGGTGTAATAACAGCTGACCCTCTGAATCGGTAGGTTCTGCATCCGCAGAATCAACCAACCATAGACTAAAAATATAGTTAGGTCTATGACAGTTGTGTTTATAAAAACATCTACAAACATCTTCATTATTCCCTCCACGATACAGCGTAACAACTACTTACACAGCCTTGCATTGATAAGTCATCATCAGGAATCTGGAGGTGACTTTAAGTACTCAGGAGGATGTGCGCAGGCTCTGCCTTTCAGGTAAGAACACCCACAGAGTTTGGGATCCATGGGGATCCGGGAACCCATTCCCTACAGACACCAAGGAGATCATATTGAGGTTTCATAGTTCTCAGTGTGCAAGTGAAAAAGGAGTGCTAAAACAAGCCATGATCATGAGCCCACTGGATATCCTTGACCAGGATTTCTTTACCTTTCAACGTCCGTGATTCTCCAATATTTAATGTAGCCTTGAAGCTGACTAAATCTATTGAGCTTTTGGCTAGAAAAGTACAATAGATTCAATCAAACATTCATTTATTGAAACCTTTTGATGTTTCAGGCTGTTAAAAAACACATTTCATTTCACTGTAACAGGAACATTCTCCCTTGAGTTGCCCCTTCAACAAATCACTTTTCTCAAACAATTTTACTTCTGGGTGGAACTCGGTGCTGGACACCCGATAACTGATTTTAGTCTGAAGACCAGAGAATCCGCTCGTTTGACTAACTTCCAAATGCCACTTGGTTTTCTTATTTTTCTATTCTTCTTTATATAGAACAATTTAAATAGTGCACGTGACTACACAGACCCCAAAAGAATTTGGTCACTGTATCTGAGATTATAAATTTCAGATTAAGTCTCCAATTTACGACGTAACCTCCCTCTGCTCCTGATTCTGTCTCTTGGTCACAGCACGGCATCGTTAATCACCGACAGCCAGGGCACAGAGTCCATCCATCCCACAAACACAGGTGTTACTCTGCCCTGGGAGCTCAACCAGATGCTAGTGTCCCTGATCCAGCAGAGATGTCTTGAGATACCCCATTAAAATGAGGAAAACACTCAAATAAAATGGCCTGTGGAGAGCAGGTCAGTGGAAGTCATTCTTTATCCACAGAGACTCTCTTCCAGTACCGTTTACTGAACCCACGCAGACACCCAGACCTAAGGCTCACCTTGTAAGAACTTATATTACATTCTGAAAACTCGTCATGCTCCAATCAGAAGCAAGTCCAATTTTCCCTTCTTTTACGAAAGGGAAAAACACAACAAAGAAGAAATGCCATCACGCTGGGAAAAACCCAAACCCAAGAAAAATGAAGCACTAACCCGCAGCCGTCCTGACGGACCTGCTGATTCGCTCGATTTATTTTCTTTGGGTTAATAGTTCTCCCCTCACGTGCATTCTGTTTTTAAGAAACAATGATGAAAACAGAGCTCAAATTCAGCAAATTTACCTTTATATGGTGATGGCACCCGTGTTATTTGGTCTAGTGCCATTTGGAAGGATGTGAAAGCTGGTTTCAACGATAAGATGGCCATAAAGACAAAAAAATCTTTTCAAGTCAGGAAAAAAGTTCTTTTAAAGATAAATTGTTTAATTGCAATCAGGATGGATTTGTCTGAAATCCATCAGAAGTGTCCACTCCTGAGTTCTGCACATGTGTGGATCACCTGCATAAACAGGTGATTCCAGAGCTGGGCCTGGTGGCACGCACCTGTAGTCCCAGCTGCTGGGGAGGCTGAGGCAGGAGGAGCCCAAGTTCCAGGCCAGCCTCAGCCACTTAGTGAGACTCTGCCTTAAAATCATAAAAAGGGCTGGGGATGTAGCTCAGGGTAGAGCCCTTGAGCAGCAGGTGTGAGGCCCTGGGTTAAATCTCCAGCACTGTAGACAAAACACTGGTGATTCCAGGAGAAAAATAAAGCCAAATAGGACACTGATATTGTAACCATTTGATTTTGCCCACATTTTATGTCTAATTGATGATCTGTGTGCGTGCGTGCGTGTGTGTGTGTGTGTGTGTATTTTACAATTTCAGACATTACTGATAAAATGATTGTCTAAGAGTCACCTTGACTAGGAATTATCTACAAGGTGAAGTCTGCTGAGTTGCTGCTGCTACTAAAACTACTTCTGAGATGATTTTTGGTATGAATTTGGGTTAGATACAACCCCCAGGTTATTTAAAAAAATGAAAACCAACAAGGACTCACCCCTTTGGCAAGTTAAAACTCCTTAGGTTGTGGTTAGAAAAGGTTGAAACAGGCTTAAGATTGTGAGGTTTCCTGGGCTGGGGCTCAGAGGTAGAGCGCTCTTCTAGCATGCATGAGGCACTGGGTTCCATCCTCAGTACCACATAAAAATAAAATAAAGATATTGTATCAATCAACAAATACATGAAAAAATGCTCACCATCTCTAGCAGTCAGAGAAATGCAAATCAAAACTACCCTAAGACACCATCTCACTCCAGTAAGATTGGCAGCCATTATGAAGTCAAACAATAACAAGTGCTGGCGAGGATGTGGGGAAAAGGGTACTCTTGTACATTGCTGGTGGGACTGCAAATTGGTTCGGCCAATTTGGAAAGCAGTATGGAGATTCCTGGGAAAGCTAGGAATGGAACCATCACTTGACCCAGTTATTGCCCTTCTTGGTCTATTCCCTGAAGACCTTAAAAGAGCGTACTACAGGGATACTGCCACATCGATGTTCACAGCAGCACAATTCACAATAGCTAGACTGTGGAACCAACCCAGATGCCCTTCAATGAATGAATGGATTAAAAAATGTGGCATTTATACACCATGGAGTATTACGCAGCACTAAAAATGACAAAATCATGGAATTTGCAGGGAAATGGATGGCACTAGAGCAGATTATGCTTAGTGAAGCTAGCCAATCCCTAAAAAACAAATACCAAATGTCTTCTTTGATATAATGAGAGCAACTAAGAATAGAGCAGGGAGGAAGAGCAGGAAGAAAAGATTGACATTAAACAGAGGCACGAGATGGGAGGGAAAGAGAGAGAAAAGGGGAATTGCATGGAAATGGAAAGAGACCCTCATTGTTATAAAAAACTATATAAAAGAGGTTGTGAGGGGAATTGGAAGAAAAAACAAGGAGAGAAATGAATTACAGTAGATGGGATAGAAAGAGAAGATGGGGGGAGGGGGATAGTAGAGGATAGGAAAGGTAGCAGAATACAACAGTCACTAGTTTGGCACTATGTAAAAATGTGAATGTGTAACCAATGTGATTCTGCAATCTGTATTTGGGGTAAAAATGGGAGTTCATAACTCACTTGAAACTAATGTTTGAAATATGATATGTCAAGAGCTTTGTAAGGTTTTGAACAACCAATAAAAAAAATAAAGATATTGTGTCCACCTAAAACTAAAAAATAAATATTAAAAAAAAAGATTGTGAGGTTTCTTGCAAGAATTCTTGTGAGTATAAATTTGGGATAAACTGGTTTGAAGAACTTCTCAGATACCAGAGTTTTTGCAAGTTCAAGTTCCTCTTGTGAAACAGGGAAGTATTTGCATATAAGCCACAGCCCCCCATCTACTTTGAATCCTCTCTAGATTACTTAAAATTCCTAACACAATGCAAATGCTATGTAAATAGTTGTCACAGAGCGCTGCTTAGGGGCGGTGACAAGGAAGAAGGTCTGCACAGCACACATTCACGGGAGCCATTTGGGGGACTATTTTCAATCACCCTCAGAGTGACATGAAGGGCTGGAGATGATACATGTGGTTTCTCACATCAATCAGCAAGATTTACTTGTTTATAATATAAAAATTTTAGAGCTCTTAAAAAGATGAGAAAACTAGGAAAGACAATTTCAAAATTTCCAAATTGTGACTGAACCCAGGCACGCCTCTAATCCCAGCGGCTGGGAGGCTGAGGCAGGACGATGATCATGAGTTCAAACCCAGTCTCAGCAATTTAGTGAGGCCCTCAGCAACTCAGTGAGACCTGGTCTCTACCAAAAAGGCTGGGGCTGTGGCTTGGTGGCTAAGTGCCCCTGGGTTCAATCCTGGTACAAAAAAAAAAAAAAAGGAAATAGCATTTATAAATTAAAATGACCCCCAAAGACACAAAATTCATGACAGCGCTCCACCACAGGGAGGGGTGTCATCTGTAGGCAGGTTTACATGGAAAACCTGTCTCCTCCTATCACTCCACCTCCACTGTCAGCTGACCTTCCCGCATAGCTTGGTCCTCTGCTGGGAGCCTGCAGGGAACACACCCGTGGGAAGGCAAGCTCCTGCACTGACCCACACTCGGTCGATGGCACCACCAGCCCAACTTCTGCCAACCACAAAGGATGGCCTTCTGCTTTCTAGCGTGGCCCAACCTCCTGACACAGCTCTCTTGCTCATTCTGTTCCCTCTGGCCCCAATTCCCTTCTTTTCCAGCTAAAATCGACGCCCATAGCTCCTCACTGATGTCTGGAGATCTTGGATTTCACCTGGTGTGATCCTGTCTCCTTGGAGAGCGCTTCCCAGAGTGCTAGCATTCCACCTTACATCACCAAGGATGGCCATCCCTGGGACGTGGAAGCTGTGTGTTCATGCTCTATCCACGAAGCAAGCGGCACAGTGCCTCATGCACTGTACGTGCTCAGGTGTGGACTGAGTTAAACTGACTGGTTCCACTCCAGGAAGAAAGCAGTTTGAGTGCATAGACAGAAAGAAGGGGCAATGAGGTATTTTTCTGAAGAAGGTCAGAACACGGGAAATGCAGAACAGCGGCAGAAATCCATTACTTCTGTGGGATTAAGACCTACGGCTTATTTAGTGAGGTGTTATGGTGCACACCTGTAATCCCAGCAACTTGAGGGTGAGGCAGGAGGATCCTAAGTTTGAGGCCAGTCTCAGTAAATTAGAGACACCCTATCTCAATAAAAAAAAAGGGGGGGTGGGGTGGGGCTGTGGCTCAGTGGTAAAGCACCTCTGAGTGTAATCCCCAGTACAAAAGATTTAAAAAAAAAAATCTATGGGCTTTTGAGGTTATGATGGAAAAATACACACACACTCCCACATATAACCTCTTTCTAGGTAAATAATAAATGAACTAAAGGAGAGTACCCTTTAAAGAAACAAACTGAGTACAGGCGTGGTGGTACACACCTGTAATCCCAGCGCTCAGGAGGCTGAGGCAGGAGGATCACAAGTTCAAAGCCAGCCTCAGAAATGGCAAGGCCCTAAGCAACTCAATGAGATCCTGTCTCTAAATAAAACATCAAAAAATAAGTATGGGGATGTGGCTCAATGTCCCTGAGTTCAATCCCCAGTACTCCCCCGCAAAAAAAAAAAAAAAATCATTTTTCCCCATATGAGTTGTCAAAAGTAATAACAAAAAAAAAAATGTTTAACAATGATGCTACAAGGAAATCCTAAGTAGTTCTAATTGGCTGTATGTAACTAGCCCCAGGAAAAAGTAGAATTCCTTTTTTTGTGAGTACTCCCCTGGAATAGGAAGACAAGATGAAAATCTTGAGCTTTTCCTTAATTACAGTCTCCAAAAAAGAAAGAATAAACAAATGAGTATATTGAATAAGACTTATTTGAAGTCCACAAGAGCTAATGCTTCTCACAATATTTGGGGGAAAGGACTGGTTTTTAAATATTTCCTATCTATCTGGTGCAAACTGTACTCCTCTATAATACAACACGAAGGCCTAAGGCCTGACATGCTTTCTGTACTGAATTTGTCTCACATCAATAACATGTGCTTCCCCCAAACCCATGTTCTCCAGGCCAGAAGTTCAGGGTGGGTAGGATGCTGCCTACCTTCTGCTCCTGGACTTCAAACACGGCTTCGTGGACACTGCAAGCAAAAAGTGAGGTAGGCAGGTCACTTAGATCCATCATCTCTTCCAAGTCATCTTCATTTTCACCAAAGACCATCTCTTCCTCCTCTTCCTGGTCACTGCTGCAGAGGTCTGATTGGCTGTCATTCCAAGATTTCATAGTGTCCCTTAGCATCATCCCCTAAAAGCAGGTCTTTTCCGTTTTTCAAGTTCTTAGGATATCAATAGGGCACCTACAGGTAAAAAGAAGAAAACACCGAGGTAAAACTGAGTGCCATGTAAGGTTCCAATCAACTGGTCTCAAGACAGCAGTTCATCAGGTGTAGCCATTCTACCCGGGAAAGAGCCATCAGTCTTCAAACCAACGTGTGCCAGCCCTCACAGGTGAATTCTATGTGTACTGGTTTGATTTGCTTAGCATGTTTCACAGGGCAATGAGGATCTCGAAAAAAACGAGTTTTCCCATGACATTGGGAGAAGGAGGATCATACCAACATGTTCCCTGGCTGACAAGCAGCGGGAAGAAAAAAAATGTGAACGAGCACTGCCTGCACATATTTGTTTTGTATTTTAGCTCTAAAACATTGAAAGAGGCACAGCAGAATCAAACCCACGCAGAGCCGCTCGCCATCTGTGCCCTGAAGTACGGTCTGATGCGCTGCTTCGCCTCAACGGGGTTGTTTTTTGAGGTATTCTCTCAAGACCTCAGTTACTCAGAACCAAAAGTCCTCTAGGAAGTCAGTCTCTGTAAATATGTCTTGGAAATATTTACGGTGGCAAAGTTTAACATAAAAGACAATCGAAAAGACGTCCTTTTTCTGAACTTTTATTAAACATCACGAATTTAAGTTAAAGACCTGGAGCCGACAGGGTCCCTCTGTTACACACCAGAGCAGAAGCTGTTTGTGCTGTCCGTGTGTGTTACATAGGTCCCCCCAACACCCCGTATTCCAAGATCAACACACCACTTAAGAATGAGTGCCTGAGGCACAGGAACACTAAGTGATCATGGCTAAGGCCACCTCAACAGCTCCTGAGATTTTTCTCTTTTATTTGCAGAATGATCATCATAGGATAAAATAGGGGTGTTTCCCCCCATTATTCTGATATTAATCAAGACTAATTCTAAAACATAAAATCGTCACTCATTCTCTGCTGCTTGGTACTGGGGGACACTCGATGAATGGGACATGGTTCTTATCCTCATGGAGCCCCGGCCCAAGCAAGAATGTCCCTTCCTGGGAGCCAGTCATCCTCAGGGGTCCTCCTACAGCACCCCGTCCCCTGACCTGTCTGTTCAAGTCTTCCTCCTCCTCATCCTCCTCCTCCTCCTCCTCAGCAGACACAGGTGCTCAACATCCCCACCTCCGGACTCTCTCCCCCCCTTCTACCCGTCTGCCCTTCGCCTTTCCTACCAACTTCCTGGAAAGAGCTGTCCCTATTCGCTTTCTTCACTCCCTGCCACCTGTCGCGCCCCAGTTCCGTGCGGTTGGGCATCACTATCTTTTAGCTCCCACTGTCCTCATTACGGACAGCAGCAAGTTCTAAGAGGACGAGGATTTCAGGTCTCAGCTTGTGTCTGCCGCACACGACCTGGCTGCCCTCCCTGTCCACTCCTCACCCACCGCTGTCCACACTGCGGCACTGGCCCCTCCTCCGCCCTTCACACCTGACCTGCTCGGGCCCCGCCCACTCCCCCTGCTCCTCCTCGTCTTCCCGGGTGGTCTGTCCACGAGGGAGGTTCACCCACCAGCCTTCTCAGCCGAGTTTCCCTGTGGTCCGCGGACTGCCCCGGCGCTGTCTCTCATTTCACCTGACTCTTGAGCCAGGAAGGGCAGCACCATGCCTCTTTTTCCCCAAATGAACGAAGGCTTTCCTGCCCATTTCCTTCCATTATGCCACACCCATTGGTGCTCTTCTCCTTGACCGACCCCCTCTCTCGGGCATGTGCAGGCAAGGCCCTGCCCTTGTTCCAAGGGCTCATTGCTGCTGTATGATTCTCTGGCCCCAAGTCTCCTCTTCAGCTGATGTGTTCTCTGATTCTCATTGAGACCCTTCTCTATGGGCTTCCCATGTAGGAGAGGATATTTCCCATTTCCGCTTTCCGTGTTTGTCACACCTCCTCTGAGCTCCTTTCTCCCAAATATTCCATATTTTCACGTTGGAGAGTCAGGATCATGCAGTGGTCATAGACAGGACCAAGGCTGTGGGAGAAGCAAGGGCAGAATCCTGCTTGCCCCACCAGGGCACGGGGTGAACAGGGTAGAAAAAGTTGCAAGAGACTCTGAGCTGCTCCTCGGCCCCTCTTGGCTCTACGCACTGGAAACTTCCAAATGTTGTGCCCAGACTCAGGCCCTTCTCCTGAGTTCTAGGCTTGTATGTTTGGCTTTCCACTGAACAGATATCTATCTGGGAAGCTCGCAGGTCCTACAATTGTTTTGCACTTATTCCTTTAATTAGATTATGGCGCCAGAAATCTCTAGTCTCAGGGGGCCCCAGGAAGGTGGTGGGAAACGCTATCACACTGTGGTTTCCTTATCATCTTTAAGGCCAAGATGTCACGTAGAGTCCCTCACGTCTCTGCTCTATATTATGATCATTTATTTGCAAATCACCCCTGCCTTCAGACTGTGAGTGCCTTTGAATCCCCAGCCCTGGCATGGTTTGCAGCCCACCGTGGCTTAACAAGGACTCCTCAGTAGAAGCAGAGAGCCCCGTGACGACCCCACGGGCATGTCAGCACAGACAAAGGGAAATTTAATTCTGCATGGGATTAGAGACAGGCTCTCAGAGGACGCTGTGGTGAGACTTTCGGGTTGAACAGAGCTTCCGCAGGAAAAGAACGGGGTGTGTTCCGCGCCACGCCAACAATGCGTGAGCGCAGCCAGGGAAACAAAAAGATGAGCACGCACACAGGTCACATGCTCTCAAGTGGGTGCGGTGCATGGGGTGGAGGGGGTGGCGGGAGACAAAGCCAGACAGGCAGGTGTGAGCTGGGCTACAGAGCTCCACACAAAACCAGTCCCATCAGCACACCATGGCAGTGACAAAACCAACCCAATTTAACTTCCAGTGACACTGTTTTTATCTGCTCCTCTCCCAACCCATTATGAAGAGGCAAAGAAAATACCATGTTTAGATTTTTAAGACGGTGATAAGTTGGAGGGGGGGGGTTCTGGATGGAGAGATTTTGAGAAAGTGAGTGTGCCTGCTAAGCACACACTACCACTGAGCCCCCCCAGCCCCCAGCCTATGTTTGATAAGACTTTTTTGTTTGCTTCAAGTTCCCTCCTCCAACCTTAAAAAGAAGAAATAGAGCACAGGAAACAATTCTTCACCTAACATAAAAACACACACACAAATCTTAGAATGATATACCTTCATTTCCTGTTTTCTACCTTCAATTTTGAGTTAACTTGGTTCTTTTGCTTCGAACTTCAAACAGAAGTTATAAGAACTGTACAAGGAACTCCTGAATATCCTGTACCCAGAATTACCAATTTTGCCCATTTGCCTTATCATTCTTTGTCTCTCTTTTAAAAAAATTTTTTTCATGTATTTTGGTCATATATTACAGATTGAACCCAGGGTACTCTACCACTGAGCTACATCCCCAGTTCTTTTAATTTTTGAGACAGGTTTTCACTAAGTTGCTTATGTTGGTCTTGAATTTGTGATCTTCCTACCTTAGCCTCCTGAGTTATTGGGATTAAAGGTGTATGCCACCATGCCCAGCTTTTTCTCTATTTTTATACACATGCTCTGAACCATTGAAAATAAGATGAAGTATATACCCTTTTCCTCCCAAGTGACTTCAATGTATAAGAACAAGATCATTCTCTTATATAACCTAAAGTATCAAAAACATCAATATAATCCTATCTAATTAACAATCCATATTCATTCTTTTTTTTAAAGTACTGGGGATTGAATTTACGGGCACTCAACCACTGAACCTTATCCCCAGCCCTATTTTGTATTTTATTTAGAGACAGGGTCTCACTGAGTTGCTTAGCAACTTGATTTTGCTGAGGTTGGCTTCGAACTTGTGATCCTTCTGCCTCAACCTCCCAAGCCACTGGGATTACAGGTGTGAGCCACTGCGCCCAGCTCATAATTCAAATTTTGTCAGTTATCCCAACATTGTCCCTTCAAAGTTTTTAGATTACTATTAATTTATTTGCATTTATACCAAAACATTTCAGTAATATTTATAGTATTGCTACATTTTGTTCACTCACAAATTCTAACATACTTAAAAAGGACAGACTACTAAGAAGCCACAGTAACTATAAGACAAGTCTGAGCAGTCCTTAAGTACACCCCAGAAAGATTCAGGCTCCATAATCAGCCTTCCTAGGATTGGATTCTGGCTCCTTAAGTACTCTATGTTAGATGAACTCTTTTGCTTATTTCTTCAACTATAAAATGGAGATAGTAATCCTCACCCAGTAAGAATAATTAAGGAGATAATAATAATTAAGTAAGGAGAATTAAATGAGAGAATACATGTTCATATCCAGAATAATACTTTGCATATAGTCTGTGCTCACTAATTAATTAACATAAGCATGATCTGAGTTAATGCACTGTTGGGCTGAAAGGACCCCAATAGTATCAGAACCACTGGTGGAACTGATATTCAAATAATGAAAAAAACAAAAAGAAGAAAAACACATATCTCCAAATGATCTAATTCCAAACATGAAAAATAAATTAAAAATAAAGCAACAAAAATAAAACTAAGTTTGTATCACCAACAAAACTGTCTACTAGCAGACTTATCAACAATGTGAGCTCCAAACTACCACTGGAGATAGTAATCTGATTCCAGAATGAAAACATTTGAAGATTTAAAAAACAGAGCTAGGGAAAAGGCCACAGTGCCTTTTTAGGGGCCTCACAGAATTTTAGGTCACCATACAATGCATACAATATCAGAGACATTATCATTCAGATTTTGGTTCTCTTGCTAAAGACAAACCAGGAGGGTTTTTTCAACATTGTCAACCATTACATAATTTTCTAACATCAGAAAATTACATGTGAAAAAGACAGTAATATGGAGGGAGGTCATTTAAGGTAACTCAGCTGCTTGTATAAAAGGTAAACTATGTTTCACTAGGACAAAGAAAAAACCGCAGAAGCCCATTGGTTCTTTGAGGCTGTTACTGGAGTTTCTGCCAACTCTGCCCGACTCTATTGCAAGACCATGCTCTCCCTCGGTTCACTAACTCAGGGAAATCTCGACCCACCCAGCAGAAATGCTAAACCCACATCCTCCTGCTTCGGTAAGCAAAGGTCCGAGCTAATCAGGGTTTAGCATCATCTCCAGCGCAACCGTAGCTGGGGCTGGCTTCTGGCAAATTGTTTCTTCATGGAAACATCAAATGAGTGGAAAAACTCCAAGGAGCAGGACCATCTGCTGCACTATGACAGGCCCTGTGACAAAAGTAATCCATCAAAGCAAAATGTCACGCACACGGAGTTGATCTTGCATTTTCTGCTCCGATAAGAAAAAGGTAAATTCCCCTTGGGGCTTTTGAACAAATAATTTTTTGAAAATAATATGCTTCCAATTTGGGGAACATTTTAATACCTTAGCCAGATGCACTTTTTAATGTTTTGGGTATGTTCAAAATGCTACAACAGTCCTGGAAGCAAATGTGTACCTCATTTGAATTTATAATTTAAATTTTTTAAAAGGCCACTCAGGACTGACAATGTGGAGGTTCTGAATGTCTACCCTGAAGCCTCTAACTTCTCATTCTTCTCATTTCCCGCTTACAGGTAAAATGTTACCATTTTCAGTAGCTGAGATTAAAAAAAAAAAAATTGGTGCAATAGTAAAGCAAGTGAAAATTATGGGCTGGGGATGTAACTCAGCATTAGAGTACTTTCCTATCACTTGAGAGTATCCATCCCCAGCACTGCAAAAGGAAAAAAAAAAGATGAAAATTAGATTTTTATATTTTGTGTGTGTTTATGACCTATGCTATTTTTGCTGCATTGGTCCTGTTACAATTGAGGTTCCTGCTGCACCAGAAATAGTAGTATTTGTTAGCATAAGAGAGAAAACAGAAATAAACAACAAATATAAACTGTCGCGAATATAATAACAGGCCTTAAAGAATAATTGAAGTACAGTCATGAAAGTCTCATGTTATTTGTTTTGCTGTATATAATTTACTTCTACTCAATATAATCTCTACCTTCCAGGAGCAAAGTGGAAATCCCTGACCAGCCTCTACCTTCCATGGTATCTAGGGCAGGGGCCCAAGAAACAAACACCACTGATTGCCCGGGCTGCCATTATTTCACAAGCTTCAGCTGAACACATTTCTAAGTCACATTACTCTTCACCAAGGTTTGGTTTTCCTTTAGACCAGCAACTCCTATAACATCAGACAGAATCTCATTTCTTACCCTAATGTTCATGTTTTAAAGCTTTACAAGTGTTACATTTCAACAGCAGGAAAAATCCTATTTCCCATAAAAGCACAGAAATCTCTACCCAAGGAAACCGTTTGCCAATGAAATGAAATGTAAAGCTGATGATATGGGTAATGGTACTCTGAGTTTCCCAGCTTTTTTCAGTCTTCCTGCATCCAAAGCCCATTTCTAAAATAAACTACATAAACTCTCCAACAAAAGAATGAATTTGTGCGATGCATAAACATCTAGACCCCGAGTCTTCATAGTATGTTTTTACAGTTTAATATATTGAACTAGAGCTAATGAGATAGTCTTAAGGTATTTTAAGTAGTACATCAGAGACTTCTATTAAATGCAGACTTCCATGCAAAATTCAAACAATGTGTTGTACTGGGTAGCTTTCGATGAGGGAAATTGAGTATTCTTGGCTTTGAGCCCTATACCAAAACATCACTTTAATCCTAGAGTGTCTCTGAAACACTGTGAACTGCTCCCTACTCTAGAATCCTAATCTCTAAAGGAGATGATCAGATTTTGCACGAAAGCTGGAACGAAGCGACCTGGAACAGGTCACTATTGATTGCTCTACCTGTGCAGGCAGTGGATGGGGCAGGTAACAGGTTGCAAGAAGTCACATTCTTGTATAATAAATGCATTCAGCGGTTATCCACGCACCGCGGGGAAGGGGCCCTGGAGGAACAGGGGGGCTTCCACCTTCTGGCCTGGGTTTACCAACTGCACCTCTCCTCCCTCTAGGGGAAGAGAGGGCCTGCCAGCTTTTCGAAAAGTCAGTTTGTGGGAGAAAACTGCAGGTGGAAGGGAGAAAGCTTGATGGTGGGGGGGGGCGGGGACAACCAGGAACACCCCCCCACCGCCAGAGAAGACCCTGGGCGCGAGAGGGCTGGACTGGGGTCCTGGCCGCAGCGCCTCGGGGGAGGGCCCCAGCTCACGGGAGCCCACCCCTCCCAGGCGCCTCCGACGGCCGCTGTTTTCATTTTTAGGGGCCCCGCGCCCGGGCCCGGGCTGCACACCTGCTGGGAGAGGCCCTGCGCCGGCCTCGCGGGGAAGGGGACACTCACCTGCGCGCTCACCGCTGCGGGAGGCAGGACGGAGGCCGGGGCCGCCCGACGGGGCTGCGGGGGACCAGGACGCGGCGACCAGCGCGGCCGGGGGCGCACAGACGCCGGGGACGGGCGGAGGGCAGAGCCGGAGCCGCCGCCACGCCCTCGACGCGGGGAAGCGGCCGCCTCGGCGGGGACGCGGGCGGCGCCTGGGGCCGAGCGCCGCGCGCGCTCCCGGGCCGCGCCCCCTCCTCCTCCCGGGGGGGCGGGGGCTCTCCGTGCGCGCACCCGCCCGCGGCTCCCGCCGCTCGCTCCCAGCGCCGGGCCTCGGGCCCTCGCTCTGGGGTGGGGCTCTAGGTGTCCCCGAAAACAGGACCTTTGACGACCTTACGGTCTTCCGCCGTGACCAGAGAGTTTCCCTGTCTCCCGCCGGCCCCTACGACTGTCACAAGGGCACTTAATAGGAATATTACTCCCGTTTGCTCCGCGCCAGTTACTGTGCACCCTGCAGAGCGCCCCGCACCTTCACCTCGTGTAACCTCCCGTAACCAGCCAACCGGATATTACTGTCCCCGCTTTACAGACAGGAGGGGCTCCCAGGTGCTTAATTGCCCGAGGAGCAGAGACTAGGCGGTGGCCGAGCTGTAGAGGGCACCAGGTGTGTGATTAGGTCCCCTGGACTCAACCCTGGCGCGGCGCCCCCCTCCTCTTCCTCCTTGTGCTCCTGCCCCTCCCCCTTTCCTTTCCCTCCCTCCTCTTACTGCTCTTCGCTCTAAACCTTATTACTACATTAATAACATTTAATGCTCTCTTTTTTGTTTACAAAGCCTTTTCGCGCACAGTCGTGCTGGTCCCCGAAGCACTAGGAGACAATGGGATCTAATGATGCCTGTCTTGCAGCTGGGAGGAGCCGGGGCCTAGGTTGTTCAGCGTCTTGTCCAGCCGGGCTGCAGGATTGAGGCAGGCATTATTGCTACAGTTTTACAAAGCGAAGAAGCCCAGTCTGGAGGGGGGTTGGTGTCTCTTCTTTTAGCTCACCGAAAAAGCAAGGGGGTTCCCGAGCAGGAAAGGAACTTGTCTCAGCTCGGGTCTTCAGAGACAACGCAGTTAGAAAAAATCAGCTCTGATCACTCGCTCATGCCCTCTCAGAGGCCAAATAAAGCAAAGTGAAGTTCAAGATCAAGGTGTGTAGTATAGTCCAATTATTGTTACATTTAAAACAAGGGGTCGGTTGCTCCTGGGCACAGTCACACGTGTGTCCAATAGATGACCCCTACTTGCTTTCAGTGGTCTCTGCAGCTTCTGACCTGGGGCTCCTGCTCCATCTTGACTAACCAAGTTCTTCACTTTCATTTATTAACAAGTATTTATTTGAGAGCCTCTTCTTTTGTCAAGATCACTCTAAGAACTGCAGTCATATTTCCTTCTCTACCTTTTTCTAAAACAGCAATTTCTGCAAAAATTGAGTTTTTAAGTCCAATGGTTTTGCACACCAGTGGTTCTGTACCCTGCTTAAGATCCACAATTCCCAGAAATGGTTTTGAGAGATCCTAAGTCAAAAGACCAGAGGGGCCTTGCTTAACTCGGTTTCCCTCCGGTGTTGGACTCTGCTGGTGGTTGACTTGCAAGAATGAGGCCTATACAAATCTGCCCCTCAAGGAGCTCACAGATGGGAGAGACAGCAATTGTGATATTGGTATATGTGTGTTTGTTAATAGAGACATTTGCAAAGCTCTGCAAAGGAGAAAGGGAGCCATTATACTTGCATAGGTCAGAAAAGGCTTTGAAGTTCAGAAGTTATCCAAGTATGAATTTTGTAGGTAAGAAGATGGGTAAGAATATTACATAGAAATAACTACCTAGAGGCATATAGGTATATACTTAGGTTGGTCTTTCTGGTGAGTATTATTAAGTATTATTCAAGATTCTCTCTTTTTTTTTTTTTTTTTTTTTGCATGCAGTACAAACTAGGTTAAGCAACAAATGGCATCCATCAACTTGCATAATTAGAAGTGTTTAGTGCTTTAGACATGGCTGGATCCAGGTGCTTAAACTTTGACATCAGCATTAATCTTCTCCCCACTTCATGACTCTGCTTTCCTTTGTGTTGATTTTTCACGCTCAAGCTATCTTTCCCCATGAGTGGCAGAATGCTTGCAAATTTGAATCATATTCTTACCAGCAGAGTTTATTTTCCCCAGGTAGAATAGAACACAAAACAGGCAAAGGAAAAATCTAGAACACCACCATGATAGGCAAAGGAAGAGTTGCCATCTTGTACCAACCAACTAGGTTGTGAGCAACTCGAGACCCAGGGGAGGAGAATGGAATCTTCCACACCCTCTTCTTTCCCGTTGCGGGTGGCCAGGTGACGGTCACACAGTGTGTAACAAATGCTTGTTATGAATGAACTGGACACCGGAGCACATTTCTAATACTCCCTCCCTCCCTCCCCGCATCACCGTGAGGCTTGACCTACAGGAAAAGAGAGAGTGAAAGCGATCCCTTGGCTCCATCCACTGAAACCCCTGCCAAGGCTGATAAGCATTTTGCAGTCCTGGAAAACTCAAGAAGCCTCGGTCAGATGATGCTACACATCCTGAGGAGCACAGCTCTTGTCTTGCAGGAAAATTTCCAGACTGGAGATTTCATTTCAGATTTTCTTATCCTAACTTGAGTCGGTTTAACGGTCAATACTCGGAAATGTCTTTATTAGATGTGTTAGGCTTGTGGGAGGGAGTAATGCAAGTACAGAAGGTGGCCACGTCAACCTGAAATAGTTTGCTGGTGGGATGGAAAGGGATGGGGCCGTTTTGGAAACACCTCACCTGTGACCCCGAAATTCCACTCCTAGATACATACTCAAAAGAAAGGTGGGTGAATTTCCACTGAGAGAGAAAAAAAAAAAAAAACAGAGACAGAGACTTAGACAAGAAAGCTCAACATCTTCATCCAGAATATTACCAGATTGGAAACGTTCCCCAATATCCATCAACAGAACAATGATAAACTATGGCATATTCAAAAATGGAGTAGTAATATAATAGAGATAAAGAATGTCGAACGGATATACATAACAATATAGATAAATCTAAAAAGTATTTAATAAGCAAAAGGATTAGCTACGTACCCAAGGGTCTAGATGTCTGATTCCGTTTACATGAAGTTCAAGAAGAGGCGAAAGTACTCTGATGATAAGCATCAGAACCGTGGTTGCTTCTGAGGAGTGGGGATTGATCAGAAAGGGCACAAGGAAACATCCAGGGCTGGTGGAAATGTTCTTTTCATGCCAACGAAATATAAGCCTTAAATATAGCTAATGACAGGTCCGGGGAGCTATCTTTTCACTTCATTTTTTTAGTGGCTGGACAGAGGCAGCAGAATGCTTCATGGAGTCGGATGTATTGTCAACCGTGTGTCCTTTGAGCAAGTTCTTTAACCCATTGAGCTTACTTTTCTCATATGTTAAATAGAATTGATGAGAACTTGCCTTGTAGGGTTGTTTTATAAATACCAGACACATTAGGATGCCCAGTGAGCATTAAAGGGTTTATAACGTTTACAGGTTAAATTTTATTATATTATTATTTTTTTACCCAACGAGATATGAGCAAAAGAAAACTGTCTTAAATGGAAGAGGCACTGCTTCCCTTTTTTTCCTAGCCTACCAAAGTGACCATGATGACTGGAGCTTCAGCAGCCATTTGGGACCAGAGAGTAACCTTGAAGATGACAGCCACATGTTGGAATGATGGAACAGAATGATGCCTTGTGACACCAGAGTTGCCCTACCAGCCCCGGGTTGCCTACATCTAGGCTGCCTTTACCTGGGAGAGAAACATTTCTGTATCTTATTAGGTGTCTGTTGCAACCAAACATCATCCCAGCTGATATACCCTGGTAAGTAACCCTGTAGCTCCTGTACTACTTCTTCACAGCACCTATCATAGATAGAGTTAAGAGGATCATTATGCAATAACGGATATTGCCCAAGTCCCCAACTAGAATAGGTACAGGGACTAGTTTGTTCACTCCTGAGTCCATATATATTATATGTAAATAGTAAGTGCTCAGTAAACGTGGAAGAGAGCGAGGGAGTGAACAGCTGCTGCTATGAGAAATCCCCTCAGGAGAAACCATGGCGTGGGAAAGGAAGAAGGCAGAAGCCAGAACCCAGCCTGCTTCAACTCTGCCAGGTTTTCTTTGCCTTTGCCTTCACCTTTGTCCCATCAGTGGGCACCTGGGTGTGTGGATATGTAAACTCATGGTCTGCCATCCACTCTAGACCTTCTGGGATTCGTCTCATAGATGGTATGTTGCCTTCCATCAGCCAGCTTCCCTGGTAGTCCCCTCCTGTGTCCCCCACTCCGGGCGGATCAGCCGTCCCCCAGGCATCGAGGAAGGCCAACCAGTTGTTTGCAGGATTCTACAGTGTGTCGTCACCACCGTGTTCAACAAGGGTTGGGAGATGAA
>NC_135487.1:15992833-16085333 GCF_052094955.1 Ictidomys tridecemlineatus | reverse complement strand
CGAGTTCCGCGGCCGGGCGGCCAACTGGGCAGGGGTTGGTGAGCTGTCGGCGCCCAGTAGCCTGTTCGAGTGCAAAGAGTGGACGATGCCCCAGCCTGGTGAGAAGACGGGGGGTGGGGGAGCTGAGGTCCAGCACCTGCCCTCTGTCCTCCCCACAGGGAACAACCTGAGCAGAGTCGTCCCACTCCCCAGACCCCAGACCCCCTCTCCACAAACGAACCCTGAAACCCCTGACGCAGACCGAATTAGACCTGCCTTCGGGGACCTCGACGGGCCCTGTACCCCAGCACACACTACCCCCCCATTCAGCACAGCATCCAAGGTCAATTCTGCCCACAGACCAAGGCCACACTTGCAGGGTGACCAACTCATCCCAGTTTACCTTCTCAGTCCACCACGGAAAGCCAGGAATACCCTCCCTCCTGGACCAACAGGAACAGCTGGCCACGCTGCGCACTGCTCCCATAACCCCCGCTCTCTCTCTCACCATGAGGCCCCCAATGGCCACCGAGGCAGGAACCGTCGTGGCAGTGAACCCTCACTGCTCAGTTTAGTACCGTTTTCTACACAAAACCCTCCCCTTGTGGCAGGTCATTGCAATGCGTCGCACTTTTAGAGGTGACAATGAATTACCTGGGTCCTCGCTATGTCCCAGACACTGTAGCCTGAGAACAGCCATCACCCCCATTTTACAGATGAGGAGATAGGAACATGGAGGTTAAATTACTCACCCAGAGTCTCCACCGTGGCTCTGGAGGTCACAGCCTTGGCCTCTGTACCGGACGTTAGAATGGCAATGACATTAGAAAAAAATCACACCATCCGGGATGGGGACAGAGAAGGTCAGGGAGCTTCCTGAAGGGTTGATCTTGCATGAGGCCAAGGCCGCCCAGGTCCCCACTATACCCTTCCAGTCTTGGCTGTGACTCACTGCCCATCTGGCTGCCCAACCCCACCTCTCTGCCCGCTCCCCTTCTCCACAGGCCCCCCGTATGATGTGCGGGTGTCCGAGGTGCGGGCCTCCTCCCTCATGCTGCAGTGGGAGCCCCCGCTGTACACGGGGGCTGGGCCAGTCACAGGCTACCGCATCAGTGTCCAGGAAGAAGGCTCTGAGGAATGGATACCAGTCACTGCAGACCCCATCTCTGGCACCCACTTTAGGGTGAGTTCCTGCCCCTTCCTTGAACCCAGGACCTGGCGGGTACTGGGCAAGCCTCTACCACTGAGCCACACCCCCAGCCCCGCCCCTTCCAGCCAGCGCAGAGCCCTCTCTACCCCTGGATATGTCCTGAACCACAGGACATCCAGGCTGGACAACCATCAGAGAGCATGTCCCTCACTCAATGGCAGCAGAGGACCAGAGCAGGAAGGTGGGTTACCAGGGGTCACACAGCAAGCGACCTTGTAGTAGTAGGTCTGGGCTGGTGGCCTCACCCTGCTCCACACTGAATAGACTGCTCCTTAAAAACTCACTTGAAAGTCAGCCGGTTATATCAGCATGTAGATGCGCTTAGCCCTTGACGGAGCAATGCTGCCTCCAGGACTGAATCGTAAAGAATGAGGCAAGGACCTATTAGTAGGAGGGATGCTGAGATATGGCAGAGTGTGTCCTTCAAGTGGAGTCCTGTGCCAGGCGGTAGAAAGAACAGGGAGTGGAGGGAGTGACAATAGTAGAACGAGTGGAGCAGACAGCACGCGACATTGACATGAAAATACAGGTATCTGCTGCAGCCAGGACAAGCAGAGTAGGATCTAGCAGGGGATGTCTGTATGCTTAGATGGCGCGTAATATATCCATCATGTTAGGTGGATAGACAGATAGATGATAGACAAATAGACACATGCGTAACATACATAAATAATCGTGTTTCTTCACGCGAGAAACAAGCTCTGAACTCTCTGGGTAACTAAGAAATCCAGCAAAACTCTTGGTTTTGTTCATTTTGTTCATTTTGTGGTTGTTATACACGTGGAGGAGGGAAGGGAAGCCCAAGGTGGTTTTCCCGGCATGACAAAGACAAGGAAATGAAGGGTTCCCCGGGAGCCTCCACCGCACATAGTCACTGGGACCCTCAGCCAGAACTGTGGACTTTGGTCACTGGAAGCTACTTCCGCAGGCCGTAATGTCCATCCCGGGGAGCCCGTGGGTCTCGGGGGGCCTCCTTCATCAAAGGAGCATGTATCAGGACTGTTCTGTGATGTGGACCAGGTTCTATGATGTGCAGCTTTAGGGAAGGACAGCCCGTGTCCCCACCCCGCTCTCCAAGCCCCATTCCCCAGGACAGGAAGGGGTTCAGTCACCAGGACCATTCTCTACCCCTCCAGGAGAAAAGACAGCAGGGTCCAGAGGCCCGAAACTGGGTGGGACAGAAAAGATACCAACAGCAGAACATGGCCCCTGCAGGTTTCCAGGAAATCTAGAAGGACTTTACCAAGTTGTTCACCCTGGCCCTCTCAGGGTGGGGCCGCTGGGGGACATTCAATCTTCCTTGACATTCTCCTCTATGGCTTTAGGAATCTCCCAGCCGGCAGGCATTTCTGTTATAATCCGGAAACACTAAAAATGCTTTGATTCTATGAGGAAGAGATTAAGGCCACGTTAGACAGCGTCCGGGAGGACAAGCCTCGCCCGGTGGGATCCTCTGAGGCTCTGCAGTCTCGCTGCCGGGGGCCGTTCTCTGCAGCAGAGCTGGCCAGTGCTGGGTTGGCCCTGGCCAAGGCAGACAGCCTCAGGGACTTGGCCCAGTTTCCACGTGGGGATGCTTGGCTACCGCCCACTCGCTCAGTCGTTCTCTAACCACTTCTTGGCACCTGCTCCGTGCCAGGCCTGGACCAGTTCCTAGACATAAAAATCTGAACAAGTCACGGTCACTGGGTAACAGGCCGTTCCAATACTGAGTGATAAATGCTCCGAGACGGAGGTGGATCTGAGGACTCCCCGGAGCTCGGAGCAGGAATCTCACTGCCGCTTCCCCGGATCCTTGCCTGTGCCAGAGCTCGGTGGGGAAGCCTGAGCTCTAACTAGAATGAGGGAGGGTGTCCCCAGGAGAAGACTCAGCAAGGACACCATGACTGTGGGGGCCCTGGGGAGCCTTGGAGGGAAGGGGTCTATACAGGAGCGAGAGGACAGGGGGCTAAAGCAGAGTGCAAGGCTTTAGGTCCTGCCTGGCAAATCCCGAACTTGACCCTGAAGGCCACTGAAAGATTCGAGCTTGTTCCGATTGGCAGAGGGAAAGACAGACTGGGGAAAAGGGGACAGAGATGCCATGGAGGGCACTGTTGGGCTAATCCGGGTGATGGGAAATGACACTCCAGTCAGGACGTGGCCGGGGCACCTTCAAAGAACGTTAGGAAAATAAAATGGGTGACACTGAGGGATTGCATGGGGAGGGCTCGAGGAAAGGACGTCATGGACGTGCCCAGGCCTGTCCCTGGGCTGGTGGGTGGAAGGTGACATCTATGGAGAGACACGGAACATAGGAAGGAAGAGGGTCTTCTTGGCAGGAGGAGAATAACTCAGAAGAGGGACTGGCTCCTTGCCTGTCCCCAGGCCTCAGGCAGCCTGCGTCCTCCTCGGGACTTTGCCAAGTAGTTCTGCACCCCTGGCCGGTGACCCAGGAGGTGCCCCTTCACTGTCCTCAGTATTTGCTCTTGTCCCCAACCCCCAGGTGTGTGACTTGAAGCCAGGAAAGAGGTATATGTTCCAAGTACAGGCCATAAATTCAGCTGGCCTGGGGCAACCATCAATGCCCACGGACCCTGTTCTCCTCCAGGACAAGCCAGGTAGGGACCACTGGAGGGTGCCCGTGCTCCGTGGCTGGGCTGTCACCGAGGCTGGGTGCCCCTCCTCTCACCCTTCCCCTCCCCCATCCGTTTCCGTGGGACCCCAGATAGGAACAACCTGTCCACAGACTCGACCGTACCTTCCAGTGTTTCACAGGCCACATGCACAGACCCCTGCCACTCCTGGTACATCTTTTAAATGTCACCCAGCTCCATCTGAGTCCCCAGGAGTGCCTTCGCCTGTCACAGTCCCAGTTTCCTGAGGTCCCTCTTGTGACACAAGCCAAAGGCTGTTCTAGGTCCTTGCACTTCGGAACTGACTTTGTTACAGTTCGGGGAGATTGACAACGGGCACCCAGCTAGAAAACGCCAGAAGCACTCGGCTCTCGGGACCACCCACCACATTCTCTTTCCAGTCTTTCAATTATTCACTCGCCCAACAAATATTTAGGGATGCTCCCATGGTACCGGGGACCCCGAGGTTCACGAGAAAGCAGGTCCCTGCTCTGTGAAGGGGAGGAGCACTCAGGGAGCTGGGGGACAGTAAGCGAGGGAACTCCTCTCCGAGGAAGGCGATTGAGGATAGCGTAGAGTGTCACCGAGGAAATAAAACGTGGCGCTGTGGTGGGTGGGGCCACAGGAGCCAGGGCAGGGCCCAAGCAGCGAGGGGCATGACCTGATTCACCCTCCACAAGCACCCAGTGCCCACCCCTGGATGTCACCTCAGATGCCCGGGAGATCGAGGTCGGCGTGGACGAAGAGGGCCAAATCTACTTGGCTTTCGAAGCCCCAGAGGCCCCCGACTCCTCGGAGTTTCAGTGGTCCAAAGACTACAAGGGTCCACCAGACCCCCAGAGGGTGGAGATCGAGGACGAAGTCAGCAGGTAAGTGACGCGGAGGAGGGCCTGAATGGTGACATTCTCTTGGAGTTTCTGTTTCACTAAGGAACGGCATGAGCCTCTGCCTTGGAGACTCCACAGAGAGGCCAGGCCCTGGTTCCCAGCCTGAGTGCCAGCTTCCTGCTCTGGCAGAATCTCGGGCCTCAGCTTCCTCGTTGATAAATGCAGGTTGGACCAGATGACCACCAGGGCGTCCGTCCATGCCCCAGGTCTCCCTCCTCCTCCCCCGGCTGCTCGTGGCCTTGGCCCTGTCCACCAGGAGATAAAGCTGGTGTCTTGGGCCCCGGAGGCAGACGGGGCAATGTGGCCACTCAAGGTGCCAGGCCAGAGGAGGGGCCCCTGCAGAGGTGCAGAGAGGCAGCTGCCCCGCTTCCCAGATTGGTCTGGGTCTCCACTGGAGCACTGGCCACCAGAACCAAGATCCTCCAGCTCTCAGCCCCCAGGACACAAGACCAAGGACTCTACCTCATCGTCTCTATTCTCCTGTCTGCCAGGTCCAAGCTCATCCTGAAAGAACCTGGCCTTGAGGATTTGGGCACCTACTCAGTGGTAGTCACTGATGCCGATGAAGACATCTCTGCAAGCCACACACTGACGGAGGAAGGTGATTCCCCTCCCTGGAGACAGACCCTGATCTAGAGTCCAACACAAACACATCCAGAGTGTAGCAGCCCTCACCCACCACACTTCTTCAGTTAGCCAATCAATAATCACCTATGGAGCCCCCGCCATGCGGCAGGTGCCGTCCTAGGCCCTCAACTCAAAAATCCCTGCCTGAGAGAATTCACATTCTTCTTGTCTTTCATTTTCCCACTTTTGATAAGGGCAAAATGTTCCAGGATTATTTTGCTTCTCTCAATAGCATAAGAAAATCAAGAAGGCAAGGGTGAAAATGAACCGCAAATGGTAGTTGTTCTGTGAAGTGAGGATGACGATAGGGAGCGGTAAGGACTGTGGCTCACCAGAGTGTGGAAGCCATGTGTCAAGGCCAAGCCACACCTGATGACTCAACCAATGGAACCAGGGCTCGTGGCTGATGGGACACACTGGCTGCTGTCTTTAGAGCAAGCGGAAGAGCCCGTGCCCAATGTCTGCTGTTGCACATCAAGGCCTAAGAAGCAAAATCCAGAGGGACTGGTTCCAATTCTAGTTCCTCAATTTGCTGGCTATTTGACCTTGAGCAAGTCACATCACCTCCCGGACTTCAGTTTCCTCGCCAACAAAGGGGGATTATAACCCCTGCTGCCCCACAGAACAATCTCATTATGCAGATACAATTAGATGTTTCTGTGCAAACTAAAGCCATCCACCATAGTGGGGTTTTTGTTTTGTTGAGGGGTTGCTTGCCAAAATCCCAACTCATCATGCCAAGGACCCTGGGGTTTATAAGAGAAAATGCGGTGTGTGTTCTGGCCCTGCCAATTCATCCCTGCAATACACATTTATTGAGCACTTACTATGTTCCAGACACTATGTAGGTCCAGAGCTCAGCTCAGCACTAGAGACAAAGCTGACACAAAGAAGCAGTCAGTAGATATGCCAGCACTCTGCAGACCAGCTGTGGAGACATCTCAGTGCTCACTGCGTGGTCCAGACCCTCAGGCACTAGGACGGCATGCTATGTGGGTTAACAATGAGGCTCAGGAGGCTGTGGGCCTGGGGAGGCCTGCAGGTGGACAGTGGCGCTCAGCCCACAGCATTGCATGAGAACTACTGAGGTCCAGCAGAGCCTGGCTCGAGCAGGTGCTCCTCTAGGGAGGTGGGGCTTGGTCTAGGCCCTGAAGGACAGGAAACCCTGGGGCCTCCAGCAGCAGCCCCAGCAGCTCCCTCCGGGCCCGGGGCCAAAGCCCACGGTGCTCATCCTCAGCCCCTGTGGAGCACAGGACCCAAGTTACTCCTCGGGTGAGGGCCTCTCTCAGGACTTCACTTGGCATGGGACACAAGGATGGCTCTGTTGGGCTCCTCTGGCCAGGACAGTTCACCTCTCTGTTTTCTTCCCTGCCCCTCCCTACCCCAGAGCTGAACAGGCTGAAGAAGTTGAGTCATGAGATCAGAAACCCAGGTAAGCCTCCCAGGGAACAGCCCCTGAGCAGAGCTGGGTCCACCAGAGAGCCAGGAAGGGACCTGGATCACAGGATGGAGAGCCACAGCGCTGGAGGGTCAGAGACCAGGGGAGTCCCTGAAAGAGACCTTGGCCAGCTGATGCAAGGGAAGGAAATGGGATGGTCCCTTCTCATACTCGTTATTGGCTCTTCAGTCATTTGGGTTTGGGATCATCTAAACCTCCGCTTCTCCCCATCGGCAAGGGATAGTGCATGCCATCCTAGGGCCAGGGTCACAAACTTGGCTGCACATTGGAATCGTCCCCAGGAGCTTTTCAAAATCCCGATGCCACCGGGCACGGTGGCACACACCTGTAATCCCAGCAGCTCAGGAGGCTGAGACAGGAGGATTCAGAGTTCCAAGCCAGCCTCAGCAAAAGCGAGGCACTGAGCAGCTCAGTGAGACCCTGTCTCTAAATAAAATACAAAATAGGGCTGGGGATGTGGCTCAATGGTTGAGCGCCCCTGGGTTCAATCCCTGATATTCTCCCCCCAAAAAATTCCAATGCCCAGGCAAATCAGAATCTCTGGGGGTGAAGTCCAGACACTAGTGTCTTTGAAAATCCCCCAGGATCTCATGCCCAGGCAGGTGTGGACTATGGCCCCAGAGCCCATGAAGGGGAAGAGCCAAGATGAGTGGAAAGAAAAGCTGCCCAGACCCACCCCAGTCCAGCCTCCTGCAGGCTCTCCAAACCCGCCACACTTCAAATGCCAACAGAGTCCAGGCAGGGCTGGAGGGCAGGAGGAGGAGAGGGCGCCCCACCCACACCCTTCCCAACTGTGCCCCCAGTGATCAAGCTCATCTCCGGCTGGAACATCGACATCCTGGAGCAGGGAGAGGTGCGGCTCTGGCTGGAAGTGGAAAAGCTGTCCCCAGCTGCTGAGCTGCACCTCATCTTCAACCAGAAGGAGATCTTCAGCTCACCGGTAATGGGCCCTCGGTCCCTCCATGAAGCTCCCCCAACTCAGCTGACCTCCCCTGGCTTTGGCTTTTCCCAGGGTGGAACTTCCCCAAAAAGGGCATTTCAGAGATGGCTCTGTGCTTTGGCTGTCACCAAGATGGAGCGGGGATGGGGACACACGTGGCTTTTAGTACATGGGAGGTGGAAAGATGTGCAGGATGTGTCAGGAACATTTCTATAAAAGAATTTTCTAGACCTTCTACTACTTTCAAATGTCCCAGCAGACATCCTGAAGGTGGAACACCTTTTCATGCAGATAATTATCCAAGCCCAGACCCTAACCCTGTTTTAGGTAAAAAATGTCAAGTTTTTCTGCACAAGTTTCATGTGCACTGAGTGGAGCGTTTCTGTTCTATTGGTCACTTGTGCTCATTTACTCATTTTCCTATTCTTTATGCAATAGCTCCTGATCTTCTTGATTTTTTTCTCTTAAATTCAAACTCGTTCATCATAAATCAGTGCAGCATGAATGAGGTTGTGCCTCCGCATCCACATATCAAAATACACGTTGGTTCATTTTAAATTATTTCTATTGCTTCTTCATATTACAGTGAAAGTGCTACATTGTTTTTATTTTAATTCATAGTGTAGATAGGCTGAGTTAGAATGAGCCATACAAATTGCTGATATTCAACCTTATTTATCTGCAAACACATGTATCTGCTATTTCAGTCTCATGAAAGATCCAAGCTCATGATGCAATCTCACGTTATTTGTGAATTTCGTCTGCAGATGGCAAAGCTGCCATCAGAAAACAAGAATTGGGGCTGGTGGAATTGCTGTGTAGCCTGGGCTAGACGCTGAGTTAAATCGCCAGCAGAAAGGAAAGAAGGAAGGAAGGAAGAAGGAGAGAGGGAGGGAAGAAGGAAGAGGGAGAAAGAAGCAAAGCAAGTGTTTGTTAGAGAGAAGTGGATGCTGGTTCTGACCAAAGGGAATGCACTCAGGGGTGGATGTCAGAAAACTCACATCCAGTCCCATGGGCTGTCTGACCTAACCAGGGCAGGTCTCCACCTCTCTATGCCTCTGTGTTTGCATCTGTTGTCCCAGGATCAAGAGAAGCATATGAGGAACCCAACTGGAAAGCCCCAAGCACAGATCATACAGCATCTGGACAATCAAATCCCCCTCCAGAAAAACAAAATAAAGTTAGATGCAAATAAAGCCAAACAGAATAAGGACCTAAATATGGAAAATAAAACTTTTTAAACTGTTAGAATGTGGCAAAATGTAAAGAGGGGTTAATTAGGGCTGGCTAGTACAGGGGTGGTTTTTAATACCACTCTTCATGTACTTCTAGAGAGTTCTAGTAAATTGTAAACGAAGTTGAAAATATCCAAAAATGAGGCACAAGAGGGGTGAGGGACTTATTATTAAATTGTAATTAATTCAAGCATCCAGAGGTGTTCCCAGGCACTGGGTGCTGGGGGAGCCCCAATCTATACAAGAAGGAAAGGGCTGCCCGGGGCCCCTCCCAGTCTCTGAAGGCCGGTAACTTTGTACTCATCACCCTCAAATCCGAGCACCCGCTGAAGTGCTGCCCACAGCAAAATCCCCGGGATAGGAAAAGTGACTCGGGGGGTTGTTCTCCCCAGAATCGCAAAATCAACTTCGACCGAGAGAAGGGGCTGGTGGAGGTGGTCATCCTTCACCTGTCGGAGGAGGATAAGGGGTCGTACACCGCTCAGCTCCAAGACGGAAAAGCTAAGAACCAGATCACCCTGGCCCTGGTGGACGACGGTCAGCCCCGACCCCCACTGCCCTGCTGCCCCGCACCCGCCACCCCCCACCGCCCCGCAGGCTCTGGGCTCCCCGCTCTGGGGCCTGTCCACCCCAAAGTCCCCTCTGGAGTCCTGCGCTTCTCTGGGCTCATGCCAGTTCCTCCCTGTGTGTCCACAGATTTTGACAAACTTCTGAGGAAGGCAGATGCTAAGAGAAGAGACTGGAAGAGAAAACAAGGTAAGAGGTGCTAGGGGGACGTCCACCTCGGCCACTGGTCCACGCTGGAGACCAGCTAGACGGGGTGTTAACAGGAGCCCCATCCCCACCCCAGAGAGGCCCAGTGAGGTTCAGTCCAGTTCTGTCCTGGCACCAGAACAAAAAGCACTTTCCCAGCCCGAGTGAGTTCCTCCTTAGAGTTTGCACCCCAGACTCTCTCTAGCTTCACCCCAGTCCCGCCCCGTGCGGGCAGCATCTTAGGGGCCAGTGGTCTTCCACTGCTGCCGCCCAGCTGCCTTCCCCCGTATGGCCACCAGGTGGCGCCGGCCGAGCCCGTGTGGATGAGTGGGTGTGTCTCCTGTTCCTCCCGCAGGTCCCTATTTCCAGGATCCCTTGCAGTGGAAGATCACCGAGGACTGCCAAGTGCTGCTAACGTGCAAGGCAAGTCCCCACCTGCCCAGTGGGGAGGGACCTGCAGCTTGTCCTCAAGTCCACTGGATGTCCCTGCCCACCCCACTACCACCCCCCATTCCATTCCCTGTGCTTGACTGACCCCTACCTGGGAAGTGGCCCCTGGGAGACCCCACTTAACCTAAAACAAGTCGTCTTCCCAGAGTGCAGGCAGGAGGACGCGTGTGAGGTGGGTCAGCCCTGAGCCAGCGCTCCCAGCACCTCCAGACAGGGTCCCATGGGACCAGTAGGTCAGGGAGCCTGACTGCCCAAAGCATTGCCGTACTATTTTATTTCACCCATGTCACAATCGTGGGTGAAATACGCATTATTATCCCCACCTCGCAGATGAGAAAACCTCGGGGAAATATCCCAAGACCGCAGGGTTAGCCGTGGAGTCCAGGTTCTAACTGACACTGCTTGACTCCAAAGCGGGAGGTCCTTCTCAGCACCTGCAGCCTCTTCAATCACTGGAGAAGGACGGGGTGGGTGGGGGCTCCTCCAGGAGCATATTCATTCTGGGAACCTGAAGCA
Source organism: Ictidomys tridecemlineatus (assembly GCF_052094955.1). NCBI lineage: Eukaryota > Metazoa > Chordata > Mammalia > Rodentia > Sciuridae > Ictidomys > Ictidomys tridecemlineatus. The sequence continues at coordinate 16,074,668 of NC_135487.1, read as the reverse complement.
CCTACTACGTGCCAAGTGCTCTGCAAGGTACTAGATGCACAAGGACGCAGTCTTGGTCCCTCAGGCCTCTGGGAGCCCTTGGTCCAGGACCTCTGGAAAGCGGCGTGCCTCGAGCTTGATCAGACCTGAGCCGGGAATGGATTGGTCACAATGGGGGCGTGCAGTGCTTCCAAGGAGGTTTCCTGGAGGAAGCGACATCTAACTGAGCCTATGAGAAGTGTTGGATTGGGGTGGAGCTCAGTGGAAGAGTGTGGATCATGTGTGAGGCCCTGAGTTCAATTCCCAGTGTGCACATGCACACACACACACATGCACACACACACATGCACACACATGCACACACACATGCACACACACACACACACAAAAAAAGCCTAGGCATTTACAAGGAGAATAGAGAAGGGAAGAGACCTAGAGGCAGAGGGAACGCTATTAGCAAAAGCTTTGGTTCCAGAAGCCTGCAGAGGAGACTCCTGGCGTGAGGAAGGGGCCCTGGGATTTGACCAAGAGGGGGGATTGGGCCCCGGGAAGGAAGCCATGTTTGCGGAACCACTCTGAAGGGCTGAGTTTTCACTTGAGAAAGCTGATGGCGTCCCCTTGTGCTCCACCCTCCCCAGGTGACCAACACCAAGAAAGAGACTCGCTTCCAGTGGTTTTTCAAGAAAAGGGAGACGCCGGCCGGTCAGTACGACCCGCAGACAGGAGAAGGATGTATCCTCATTGAAGAGGTGGGTGCCAACTGGGCTCCAGCCTCGCCCCGCCCTCAGCTGCAAGTGGGCAGCACCGAGGGCACCAGACTGGGAGTCCCTGCAGGGCTGGGGCCAGGGCAAGAGAGGGAGGCCCTCGTCCTAGGTACAGATCTTAAGGGGCACCAAAACCTCAATCACCAAAGTAACAAAATCCCCAGCTCGTCATGCAATATCATTAAAAAATCAAAATTAACAACAACAAAAAAAGACCTTGAAGAAAAAAACTACCAAAATTTTCAATCGGGCAGGACATGTGTTACTGATTTTCCTTGGCTTGGGCGCCAGGCCTGGCCATGCTGCTGACTGTGCATCCTCAGGCTAGCAGCTGTCCTTCTCTGATCTCAGCTTTCATCAGGAAGATGAGCAGGTCGGAAGGATGCTCTCTGAATGATCCTTCCTGCTCTGACAGTCCAGGAAAGAGGTCTCCATGTGAGACAGGTCTGGGCAGAACAGAGTGGGCCTGGAGTTTGATTGTCCCACCCATCCTTCCCCACGGTCTTTGCAGGAGTGTGCCTGGTTACGGGGCTTGTTCTTAGTCCATCTGTATTTCTCTGCCCTACTGCTGAGTCCCGTGGCCTTGCTGAGGGCCACGTAGGACTGGGGAAATCACAGGCTGCCTACTCGAGAGGAAATAATGATCCCAGGGCCTTCTAAATCCTAGGTAGGACAATGCTATATCAGCCCTGGCCACGTTTTACCAAAGGGAAAACTGAGGCTCAGAGGGGTCAAGTTCAAGGATACAAGGCTGGAGCATGGTTCAGAAATCCCTCCAGTCCCTGCTCCCAGTTTGACTGGAACTTGAGAGCTGACAGTGCATGGAGGAAAGGAAGGGGGACGTAGGAAAGAATTGTTGGGGTTCAGTCTCTCAAATCCCAGGTTAAGGGCTGCTTCTGCCTTGGACCTTAGCCCCAAATCCACTACGAGTGATGCTCTGGGTGCTGGGGACCTTTGAAGCTAATATTACCCCCCTGAAGGAAGTGTTGTGTAATGAGAGGTCACTGCTGACCTCTGATCTTGCCTGAAAAGCACCACCCCTGGACTGCAGCCGGAGCTCAGTGGCAGAGCGCTTGCCTAGCATGGAAAGCCCTGGGTTCCATCCCAGCACCATCCAAAAAAAAAAAAAAAAAAAGTTCTCCAGGTTCTTGCTTTGCTGAGCGTGGGTTCAGATTTTGGGTGGGGCTGACAGACATGTGCCAGAAAGGCCCCCTTGTCCCAGGCACAAGCAAGCACAACCGTGCTTCCTTCTGGAAGGTGCAGAATGGTCCCTCCATCCGGGGCCCCCAGGCCAGGGGCAGCTTGACAGGGGGTGTGCCATGCTCAGACACGCTCTGCAAGGAGGGCTGTCCTGTGCTGTCAACCCAAATGCAGGGGTCACCACAGCCACCCCGACCCTCCTCAGGCTCAGACAGGCCCTGAGCAAGGAACCAGAGGTCACTGGAGCCACCTTAGAGACCACCAGCCCAGACGAGTGAACGAGGTCCCAGAGAGAGGAGGTCTCGCCCGAGGCCCCACAGAGTCAGGGCCAGGCCCGCAGCCCAGGCCTCCTCACTTGCCGTCCATCTCTCCTGAGCCCCCGCTGACCCGGCCATCTCCTGTCCTTCCAGTTGTCCAGAGAGGACCAGGGAATTTACCGAGCAGTGGTCTCTGATGAGCGAGGAGAAGACGACACCATGCTGGACCTCGAAGGTGAAGGTAGGAGCTGGTGACCTTAGAGATGGGCCAGGAGGGCTGTGGGGGTCACACGAGAGCAAGAGACTGTGAAATGATCTGTGAGGTAAGATGAATGAGGTCCCCACGTCCCTAGAGCCCTCCACCCCCAAGTCATCCTGCAGATCTCCCTGTGTCCAGAGAACAGCTCATGAGCTCCACCAGCCTTTTCCAAGGACATCCCCATCCCGGGCATCCCTAGAGAGCCCCACACAGCTGACCGTTCTGTCTCCCCCCAGCCCTGGATGCCATCTTCACCGAGCTGGGCAGGATCGGAGGTAAGCTAGCCCACCTCTTTGCCCAGCCCCACCCTGATGCCACAGAGCCTCCAAGGGGACTCCCACCTGCCTCAGCTGCCAGGGGCGGGTTAAGTGGGTTAAGTGTGCAACCCAAAGGCTGGGAGAGAAGCGGCTTCCTCCTCGCAGCACGCGTTCCCCACCACACTGCCCTGCAGGGCAGGAGCGAGCAGGCTGGCCCCAAAACATCTGCCCAGAGGCCCTTGGGGAAGACTCTCCCTCCTCCCCTGTCTCCCCAGCCCTCTCTGCGACCCCGCTGAAAATCCAGGGAACCGAGGAGGGGATCCGCATCTTTAGCAAGGTCAAGTACTTCAACGTGGACTACATGAAAACCACCTGGTTCCACAAGTAGGTCGGCCTTGCCCAGAGCTCTAGCCAGGCTGCGTGGGGCCCAGCACCTGCCCCTCAAGGGCTTCCCTCCCTGCCCCCTGCCCAGTCCTCCCAGCAGAGCCCACTTCCAGGGGGTTGGAAGAGACATGGGTTTCATACCAGTTCTGCTGTCCTCAGATGGAGTTGGGGGTGGGGATCAGCAGTCAGAGGAGTAGGTTTTCCAGAGAAAAATGGAAATATAGTAATAGTAACTGCGTATCCATGGCCACAAAGTGATCATGGTCTCCAAGCAGCATCTAGGAATTGGATGAGAGAGAAATGTAGGAACAAGGATGAATCAGATGGTCAGGTGGGTCACCGTGCCTCTGTGGATCTTTGCAACCTAGCAGACAATCAGGCGCCAAGCTTAGGGGAAAGGTGCTGGCAGAGGGTCCTCTATAGCTAAAAACTAACGGAGGGTCAGGGCTTGATATGGTAGCCACAGAGATTCAGCCAAAAGCTAAGCCACCCCAGATAGTTTGAGAGCAGAATTTCCCAGTGCTTCTTATCATGTGCATGCCTCAGCCTTGTGCAGCAGACATTACTGCACCCATTGTGAAGGGAAGGCTAGACTGATGGGTTCACGATTGTCAAATGAGAACTGAGGCCAGAGAGAATTACAGGATAATGGGCTCCTTCTCTAGGCATAGAACATTGGGAACACAGACCAGGTGTCTCCAGGAATGAAATTCAAGTAAAGAAAGGAAAGAGGGTAACCCTCTATGGCTTCTAAGGTTAGGGGAGAGTGATTGTGGGAAGAAACCCTTAAACTCATGGAGGGTTTAAGATGAGAACGAAAGAGAAGAGGAACTGGCTCCTGAGGATGGAAGTGGTGGTTACTACCCTGGAGCCACACTTCGCCAGGGTCCCAGCCTACAGGATTTATTACAGATTTGGACTCAGCACCTGCACCCAGCTGATAGGTCACGAGATTTGATGAGTGAGTGAGTGAGTGAGTGAGTGGACAGTGGAATGAGGATGGCTGGCTGGATGCAGAAGGCAAAGGATCAGTGAGTGGCTATGGGACCACGTCTCCTGGAAACCACACCCAGGAGGGACTTGGGGCAGGGGTGCTTACAGCCGTGTGGCCAGCCAGCCTTGACCATCTCCCTATGGTCACACTCAGAGACAAGCGCCTGGAGACTGGCGATCGGATACGGGCGGGCACCACTCTGGATGAGATCTGGCTCCATATCCTGGACCCCAAAGACTCGGACAAGGGCAAATACAGCCTGGAAATAGCTGCGGGAAAGGAAGTCCGGCAGCTGTCCGTGGACCTCTCGGGGCAAGGTGAGCCTGACCGCTGAGAAACCTGTTGAGAAAACTCCACGGTCTTTGGGGGGAACTCCTGCCTTTGCACCCCACCTTGTCACTCCCTCAAGAGGATACTGGAATGGGGAGAAGAGTGGGGACAGTCAGGACTAGGCCCTGTCCCTGAGGGTCTCTGGCGGAGGCCCTGATGCCCCCAACCTTTGTCCTTCTTGCAGCTTTTGACGACGCCTTGGCTGAACACCAGAGACTGAAGTGAGTCTCCTTCGTGTTCTCCGTGGGACCCCCGGGCCACCTCCACCTCCCCCCTCACCCCTTCTTCCCCACCGGGCAGGGCTGCCCTTGACCCCACACCTTGTCCCATTTCTGTTTTTCAGAGCCTTGGCCATCATCGAGAAGAGTAAGTCCCTGGCGTTTCTGGGGGTTTTGCCTCTGAGTCTGGGTGGCCCCCCGGCAGGCGCTGGAGTCCCAGTTCCCTGGCAGGGTCAGGGGGCTCTGGGGTCTCACAGGGAGACCTGGGCGGCAGCAGCACCCACAGATAAGGGACGCGAGGATTCCAGAGCCGGTGTGTGTGGACGTGTCCAGCGCGGGCCTGGTGCCCAGCAGGGCCACAGCAGTGTTGGTGGCTGTGGTGTGAGGCCTTGCAGGGCCAGCCTCCTCCAGGGAGAGGGCGCCACTGAGACCAGCCTCGGCCCACTCCGGCCAAGGGGATCTCACACCACCAGCCTGTTTCCCCAGCCCGACCCTCCCTCCCTTCCTGGAGGCCACGTCTTGGACAAGGTGCCCCAACTAGACCCCAATAGATGCCCGTCAAACTCACCCACATGTGGCTGCTGGGGTGTGTGGCATTGCAGACTGGGGAAGTGGATCATTTCACCCGGGCCCAGTGAAGATCCCTGCCCACGTGGTGTCCCTCCCTCGGGCCTTTCCTGCCCGAGGGTCCTGCTCCCTTTCCTGATGCAGGGGCGAGGGCCAGGCTGACACCCCTTCTCTTCCCGCGGCCTCCCCTGAAGCATGGGGAACGTATCTGTTTCTGCTTTGTCATTTACAGCCACTCTCCTCCTGCCCACCCACAACAGCCACCAGGTCCGTCCTTGAACCAGAGTGAGGGTGTCCCAAAAGCTTCTATCCCATCTCCCGGGCCAGCTCCTAGTCCACACCCCAGCTGGCTGTCACCACTGTGCAGATTTCACGCCTGCGACCCAGAGATGCCTCACTGCCTTGAGGGCAGGGTGCTGCTGTCTCTCTCTCTCCCTCTCTCCCTCTCTCCCTCTCTCTCTCTCTCTCTCTCTCTCTCTCTCACACACACACACACACACACGCACACGCACACGCACACGCACACGCACACGCACACACGCGGTGCTGCCACTCCTCTGGTCAATGGCAGAAACACACCAAGTCCCACACCTCCTACTGGTGAAGACGAGGAAGTGCATCCCACGGTTTCAAAGATTTCCATCCAACGTGAAGAAAACAGAAACATGGAGCCTCCCTTAAAATAAGCCTCAGCCCTGGGAAGCGGCTCACCACTGCCGTCTCGTTTCCCTTCCAGATCGAGCCAAAGTGGTGAGGGGCCTGCCAGACGTGGCCACCATCATGGAAGATAAGGTACCCACCCTCCGGCCACAGAGGGGTCCCAGTGGTGTTCCCTCAGGGAGCCATCCAGGACCGCGACCCTGTGTAGAATCAAGAGCCAGGGGGCAGCTGGCCAGCCAGAGAGGCTGGATCTGCCGCAGTCAGCCAAGTGACCACATCTCACTGACCCTGTGTGTTCAGGGAGAGCCACTGCACCTGGTGTCCAACAAAAGCCAGCCCTTCCTTCCTCCCTCCCTCCCTCCCTCCCTTCCTTCTTTCCTTCCCTCCTTCCGCAGTACCGAGGATTGAACCCAGGGGTACTCCACCAGTAACCTACATTCCCAGCTCCTTTTATTTTTTGAGACAGGATCTCACTGTGTTGCTCAGGGCCTCACCAAGTTGCTGAGTTTGGCCTTGAGCTTGTGATCCTCCTGCCTCAGCCTCCCAAGTGGCTGGGATTACAGGCGTGCACACCGCACCTGGCTTCCCACCTCTCTCTCTCTCTGGTGTCACAGACTGCCATCTCTGGCTTCCATTTCCCAAGAGTTTGACTGGACGATCCCTTCTAGGGCTGGAATTATCCAAGACCAGTGTTTTCAAAAGTCCTGGCTACCATTTTCTCACGGTGCTTTCTTTGTGCCAGGCTCAATTCCATGTGGGTGACCTGTTTTAACTGATTTCACCGTAGAGGCAACCACATGAAATGGGGCATGATTACTAGCAACACTTGATAGCTGAGGAAACAGAGGCTCAGACTAGTCAAGAGACTCATCTAAGGTCACACAGCCTGAAGGAGTAGAGCTGAGATTCAAACTCAGACAGCTCCGGTCCGGAGCCTATGCACGTGTTTAACCATTACATTCCGGGGCTCTGCATTAGATCTTATTCGATAATTTTCCAATTCAATTCATAAATCTTTGTGTTATTGTAATAAAATCTTACATGGTAAAGTCATGACACATAGATGACAAAAAAGCAATCAAACAAGCTGCAGGCCATGCTGGGGCAGGTAATTACTAGAGTGGAATAGTGGGAAATTCCAACTAGTAAGCGCTCCTATAGAAAGGTGGGTGATGGAGAACGTGGGGTGAAAATAAAATGTCTCTCACCTTTAGAGGTCACAATAAAACCCACACAGTGAATTGATCCCAAGGAGCTACCTGTACCAGGAGCTCTCTGAGGACGTGAAGGCGAATACCAAGTTCAAGTGACAAGGAGGTGAGCCTCTTCTCTTCCTCTCTCTTGGAACAGACCCTGTGCCTGACCTGTGTCATCTCAGGAGACCCGGCTCCTGAAATCGCTTGGCTAAAGAATGACCAGCCTGTCGCCTTCCTCGACCGCTACCACATGGAGGTAAAGGGGACCGAGGTCACCATCACCATCGAGAAGGTCAACAGTGAGGACAGCGGGCGCTATGGCGTCTTTGTCAAGAACAAGTACGGCTCTGAGACAGGCCAGGTCACCATCAGCGTGTTCAAACACGGGGATGAGCCCAAGGAGCTCAAGAAGATGTGATGAGCGTGTCCCGGGCACGGCCTGAGGTCCAGCCTGCGTGGACCAGCAGGGCCAGCCAGCGGGTCACAGCCTAGCGCAGGCCACGGGAGCGGGCAGAGGGAAGGGCACAGGGTGGAACCAAGGACATGGGGATGGGGTTAGTGTGGACACACCAAAGGGGAGACGCAAAGGTCTCAGTTGGGTTTTTGAGAGACCTCCAACACGGCAGGGCGAGCGCTGGACTGGGAATGGGAAATGCAGATGCGAGACTCGGCTTCAGCTGGACTCTCCATGAGCCTTTCTCGTCTGTGGGTGGGCATTCCTACCCCTCTCTGGCACTGTTTTGGGAGGTCCCCTGATAAACCACATGCCAGTGATTCTCCACAGGAGGCAACTTTGCTCTGCAGGGGACATTTGGCAATGTCACTATTTTGAGCTGTCACAACTGGAGGTGTTTCCTGGCACAGCTGAGTGGGCTGCTAACGCCACAGCTCGCTGCGCAGACTCACCCAATCCCAGGTGTAAACAGTACAAACACTCACTTGAGATCCAGCATGTGCCAGGCTGAGGGTGGCACTGGGAGGTCAAAGACAAATGATAGACAGGTCCCGCCCGTGAGGAGGTCTCTGTCTAGGTCACAGAGCTGGGTGCGAATGACTCCAGGAGAAGGCAGGAGAGGGTAAAGATTAGAAAAGGAGTCCACATAAAGTGCCACCAGAGTTCAGAGGAAGGACACAGATGGTTACCTTGATGGAAGCAGGTAGGGTTTTTAAACACATTCTCACAATTGGCAAAATCGTTATCGGGCCCTGAAAAATTTGGAATGGGTCCATTTTTGCTGCGGGAAGAGAGAAGGTCGCTTCAGGAGTGGGCATGGTGGAAGCAAAGGTGAGAAGGGAGGCTGCCTCGGCGACCTTGGATGACCTTGGGCGCCGGGCTTGCAGGAGGGGCCTCTTCCCTGGTGTGACAGGTACCGGTTGGCCTTGCTGGATGGATCTCAGGACAGACCTGGGCGTGCCCCTGCCCTCCAGTTTCCTTCTTTTTAAAAAAATAAGACGGCAGGGGGAGGGAATTACAAATTACAGATGTTTGTTATAAAATTTTAGAAAATCCTAGAAATTCTAAAGGAGAAAATAAAAATCATCTGTACTCCCATCACCAGGAGGTGACACCCGTCTCCAATTTCTGAAACAACTGCCAAATTGAAGGGTAAAATGAATCCCTCCTACACCAGCCAGCTACGTGTGCCAGGGCATGGCGGGAACCAGCAGGCCCTGTGGCTCACACTCTGGGCCACAGGTGCTCAGCAGGACCTCTTCTGGGGAGAGGAGGGAGCCAGCCAGGACCTGATGGGAATGTGAGGAACCATCAGAGTCTTAAAGGCAAACACCCCTCGGCTTGCAAACACCTGCTCGCCACCCGCTCGCCACCCGCTCGCCATGTGATCTTGCACGATACTTTCCCTTTTTCTGGACCTCAGTTTCTCATCTATATAATGAGACGACTGAAAGATCATTTTGAGGACCCTCCCAGCTGACACTAAGATTCTTTATTACTTCCCACAACTTGATTCTCCTTTGCTTCTCCTTTCCTATGAAGAAAGAAAAGAAAAAAGCTCCTTCCTAGCCCACCTCCCACTTGCAGCCTTGCAGTCTCTGAGGAGAATCTTAGCTTCTTTCCTGTGACAATGAAAAATGTTTCAATGACAATGAAAACAAAAAAAAAAAATGTTTCACCAACGTTGAAAAACCCATTGGCCACGATGGAACATGGTGTGAACGCCCCCTGTTGGCGAGGATTGTGTTTACACTCTAAGAAGACCAGCAGGAAGCTGCTCCCAGGAGGGGCTGGAGATACTGGAGGCTTCATGATGAGGTGGCAAACAAGTTTGGGAGCAGGATCTGGTCCCTGTCCTGCTGCATTTGAGCCTACAGCATATTGATCACAGTTCTTTTTAATTCCCCGACTGACATCTAACATACCTGGCGTACCTGAGTCTGGTACAGATGCTTGCTCTCTCTTCAAATTATGTTTTTACCTTTTAGTATGCCTTGTAGCTGATTGTTGAAAGGTCAACATGACATGTCAGGTCAAAGGAACTGTGATCAATGGGCCTAAATGCTGCAGTGGCAAGGTGTAAGGGAGGGGGAAACGTTCTATAGCTGTGATTTGGTCTTAGGTTTTAGCAAAAACCTGAACCATGAGCTCAACGTTCAGAGTTTTCTTTTTCTATGCCCTAAGGTGGGACAGGATGACTATGGGGGGCAGGCTCAGGTGGTTTTTCCTTTCCCCAGTAGGATTAAGCTCTAGAAAACCTTATCAGATTAGGCTCTGGTGAAACAGTGTCCCTGGAGACCAGGCCTTCCTCTTAAGGAGACTAGATGCTCTGGTGGTTTCAAAATGGCTCATTTTTCTCCTCCCCCTGCAAAGCCAGCGGGTATATTTCTCTGATCTTCGCTGTGAGCGACTGATAAGAGTCCTGGAGGTAGAACTCACAAAAGGAGTGCGGGGTGCTCCTGATGATGGATCCCAAGTCTCTCCCACTCGTCTGCACTGAGCCTTGGGCGATTCCCTACTCACAGCTCAGGTTTCCTGACCTCTGCTCTGCACTGGTAAGGGCTTCTGCTCCAGGAAGTTGTGATCCTCTGAACCCACCTGATCCTCTGATTCTGGAGACAGCAGTGTGCCCTATGACCTCACTTCTCTAGGGATGTGTCTAAGAAGAGTTGTCGATTTCTCAGTTTGTTTAGCTCTTTCCTTGTTGGGACAGGGATGACTTCTGAGCTCCTTCCATGTGGACCAGAAACCAGAAGTCCCTGCTCTGCAGGACAAGGACAGCTTCTCTTGGTGCAATTTCCTGGATACAGTCCCCCAGGACACACCTGGAAGACCAGGAGTGCAGCACTGGGTTTCCTGTGCTCTCTTTCCCTCGCCCCTGCCTCACGGTGCCCAGGACTGGCGGTTTGCCAATAGGGTCCCATCTAGAAGGTCCTGGAGGACCAGGGTGATGGAGGTCCCTGAGATCTTTCACTGTTGTCTCTCTCAGCTCTTCCTACTTAATCCCAAGGAAATTTCAAGGACCAAAGGGAGGAGGTGGGGCCGAGGGTGCAGCCTTGCTAAAGGACATGAATCAACAACCTCCCGAGGATCTTTGCCATCTTCAGTTAGTCTGTATTTCCCGAGCCCAAGGTAGGTGGCAGTGGACTGGCAGGTCTGGTGACGCCAGCCTCCCCAGCCTCCCCTGGTTTACACTGGCAGTCTGATATCCAGCCTTCGCTTCACTCTCTCCTTCCCAACTTGTTCCCACGGGCCTCCAACGCTGACCCCAGCCTGGTCCACTCTTCCCAGCATCCCGCTTGCCGAAGCCACTCTGTTTCCTTCGTAGCTACAGTTCTCACTTGCTGTTTTTTTCCCGGCTCATCCTGAGAAGCATCTCATTTAGGATCCAGCCTGGTGCCTAGTGCCCTGTGACACAGGAGTCAGAGAGTTCCCCCTCTTCTCTGGCAGAACCCACTAGCAAACACACAGTCCCAGCACTCTCCGTGGATCTCCCAGTTACAGAGAGCCCAGGACAGATGTGCAGGTTGGAGGAAGGCCAGCCAGCCAGTAAGGGTCCCCGTCTCCCATGCCACAGGCCACTCCACTGCCAAGCCTGCCGTGCCACGCTCATAGCCCAACCCCAGTGCCATCCTAGGCCGAAGCGCTCAAAGTCTTAGGAAGAGTAGAGGAAGCAGCAACCCGGATGGGAAATGTCTGGCCCTCAGAGTAACCAGCTCCACCCTCCTGGCCTCCGTGGTGGCTCCAGTCAGATGCTTTCAGTGCTTAAAAAATTCCAAATAGCTCTTGAGTGACATTTCTCACACCAAAAATAGTTTCAGAAGCAACACTCCCCAGATGTCTCTAGCCGGGGGAAGCCAGATACTTGACTTTCAGCACTGGAGAAAAGTCTAACTGCCGAGGCTGGAGGCGGTTCCGTGGAGGAGTGTCCCCAGCCCAGAGCAAAACAAACAGCACAGCCCTGAGGAAGCGCCCCACTGCCACCCCCACCCCACCCCGGGCCTCCCAGAAACCCACGCGCCTGGGGCTGATTTTTAGATCCTTGCTTCCTGTACTAGCAGATCTAAAGGAAGAAACGCAGGGCCACACAAAAGCCTTTCCGTTCGGATTATAGGAATGTTCAGGGGGGAAATGAGTCTTGGGGTTTGGGCTTTAAATTCTCCAGTTTGTTTTTTTTTTTTAAGAAAATGGCAGGAAGATAAAGTGGGAAAATTAACAAACTAGAAACCATTCTTAAAATGAGGTGATGGGTACGTGGGGCTTCATGCCAACACTCCTCGTTTTGTAGACTTTTTAATTTTTTTTTCATGATAAAAAAATTGTAAGGAGCCATGAGACACAAAACGTTGGTTGTCACGTTAGTTATTTTTATCTGAAGATTAGCAGGGTATTAGACACAGGCAAGTGAACACAGAATTCCCCCTCTGGCAGGCAATTCATAGGGCGTGTTATTTTTCAGTTGTACTAATTAAAATTAATAGGTACTTTATAAGAGATAATTATCAGCCAGTGTGGTGGTGCATGCCTGTAATCCCAGCAGCTCTGGAGGCTGAGGCAGGAGGATGGAGAGTTCAAAGCCAGCCTCCACAAAAGCGAGGCGCTAAGCAACTCAGTGAGACCCTGTCTTTAAATAAAATACAAACTAGGGCTGGGGATGTGGCTCAGTGGTTGAGTACCCCTGAGTCCCAACCCCAGTACCCCAAAAAAAAAAAAAAGAAAAGAAATTATTATCAAGTATGGCTGAAACAAAACTCACACATTCAAATGATTCGTGGGCTCCACAATCCTTCAACACAATCTCCATGGGAGCAAAACCTAGGAAACGAAGCCTAGACGTTGTGATCCGAGATCCACCCTTGCTTTAGCCTGAGTGACGTTATTAAGTCATTTAACCTGCCTGACTCAAAGCCAAAGGAAGTCCTCTCTCTGTGAGATTTCAATGTGATGGAGCTTGCCAGGTAACTAGTGCTGTGCCCCAAATGTGCTAAACAGATGAGGCTGCCCTGTACCCATTTCCTGGGGTGGGGTCGTGCTTCCACAGAATTCAACAGTTCCTTCCTTTTGCACATGTTTTTAAGTGGTAGATGGACACGATACCTTTATTTTATTTGTTTATATTTTTATGTGGTGTCGGGGGTTGAACCCAGTGCCTTGTGCATGCTAGGCAAGCGCTCTACCACTGAGCCACACCCACAGCCCTCTTTTGCACATTTTGGACTGATGTCAGTTGGAAGGCTCCCAGAAATAGAAGCCCACAATCTCACTAGAAATCTTTTAAATTGTCTCTGTTTTATGTTTTTTTTTTAAATAAAAATTATAAATGCTTGTGGACAAATTAAGCAGGATAGAGGAAAATAAAAACATAAGCCCACTGTAATAAACATTTCATCACTGTAACACAATACCTGAGATTTACATACATGTAAAAACACATAAGAGAAAAAGGTTGCCAGCAAGGTGGTCCACGACTGAAATCCCGGTGACTGTGGAGACTGAGGCAGGAGGATTGCAAGTTTGAAGCCATTCTCAGCAACTTAGCAAGACCCTGTCTCAAAATAAAAAATAAAAAGGGTTGGGGTGTGGCTCCATAGTTAAACACCACTGAGTTCAATCCCTGGTACCAAAAAAAAAAACAAACAAACATATATATGTATATGAAAAGACATATTATGGCTCATAAATGGGAAGTTCCAGCCCAAGACAGAGCAGATCCATCATTTGGGGCCTGTGTCAGGTGTGCTGGGTGACGTGGTGAGAGGCAGGTGGCACAGCAACTGTTCACCCCTTGGTTAGGAAGCGGAGGAGCAGTAAAAGAAGAATAGGAACGAGTGGGCAAGCTTTTGTTTGGGGTCTGTTTTCATTCTTTTTGAGTAGGCATCTCAGGTCACAATGGACTTATGAAACTAATTTGATTAAAAATAAAACAATATAATTCCAAATAGCTATAAGAGAGGATTTTTAATGTTTTCTTCACAAAGAATTGATAAATGTTCAAGATGATGGATAACTTAAATATTCTGATCCATATGCAATCTATAAATATACTTAAATATACTAAAATATCACACTGAACCCCATATCGAGGTACAATCATTAACTGTCAACTAAAGAAAGAAAAAGAAGGGCTTGGGATGTGGCTCAAGCAGTAGCACGCTCACCTGGCATGCATGCAGCCAGGGTTCCATCCTCAGCACCACATGCAAACAAAAGATGTTGTGTCTGTCGAAAACTAAAAAATAAATATTAAAATTCTCTCTCTCTCTCTCTCTCTCTCTCTCTCTCTCTCTCTCTCTCTCTCTCTCTCTCTCTCTCTCTCCCCCTCTCCATAAAAAAAAAAATCTTATTAATGATTGAAACTTAAAAAAAAAAAAAAAAGAGTTGGGTGTGGAGGCACACGGCTGTACTCCCAGCAGCTTGGGAGGCTAAGGCAGAGGCTATGTTATATGAAATGTAAATGAATGTCATGTTTTGACTTAGGTCCCACCCCTAAGATATCTCCTTATATCCAGACAAAATATCTTAAAATTCCCAAATCTCCAAAACCCATCTGGTCCAAGCATTGCAAATAAGGGATATTCAATCTGTACTTGCTTTTCAAATATAATAATAGTCGAAGATTTTTCATGACAGCTCTTCCTCCTTTTATACCATGTGCTAAATATCATGTAACCATTCATCCATCGATTTAGGCGGTTTCCTTTTCTTCATCGTTGCAAGCAATGATGGATTTTCCATATGGCCCCTTGCCGCAGTCTGGCTGGGCACAAATAACCGAGCCACCACAAAGCCTTGTAGGTTCAAACTGCAACTCTTTATTCCCCAACTCTCACCAGCACTCTGCACACACACTACTCGGGAACACACTCCTTCCACCAGGCTCCGCATGCGCCTAATCTCCCCAAACCCCGCCCCCCAGAATTCCACCAGAACTCCAAAGTAGTGGGCGCCCAAGGCAGATTCCCCGAGCCACAGAGCCGCTGAATTCCCGGAGCAGGGTCCATATACAACTCAATCACTCCAGCACCACAGCAATTATATACAGCTTAACTCAAATCATCATCTCAAGGGTTCGCTGTTGTCAGCTTTCAACCATTCACTCTGGCAATATGCCAGGCGTCACAGCCCCTGTTCATATACCTTTAATCTCCAGTAGAATATTCCCAAGAAGCAGAGTATTTCTGCAGGATGAAGTACTTCTGTGGGATAAGTAACTAAAAATGAAACTGCTGCTTTGAATGATCAGCACATTTAAACTTTTGATGGGTATCCCCAAGAAAGACTGTTAATTTGGACCTCCTCGGCGGTGCATAAAACACCTACATCCTTACCCCAATGACCAGCTGCAGTCTGTGTCCCTCCAGAATTCACATGTTGAATTCTGACCTCGGCCAGATGTGGTAATGCACACCTGTGATCCCAGCAACCTGGGAGGCTGAGGCAGGAGGATGGCAAGTTTGAAGCCAGCCTCAGCAATTTAGCGAGGCCCCAGGCAAATTAGCAAAAGCCTATCTCAATTAAAAGGGCTGGGAATGAACGCCTCTGGGTTCAATCACTGAAGAGAGAGGGGGTGGGGATGGAATCCTAACTAACCTCCAAGGTGAGGGTCTCAGAGAGTGGGGCCTTTCAGGGATTAAATCATGGTGGCAGAGCCCAGGTACATAGGATAAGTGCCCTAAAAACAACCAGAGAACCCTCATTCCTTCCACCATGTGAGGATCCAGGGCAGGTGTCTATGTACCAGAAAGCAGACCATGGCCAACATCAAATCTGCCTTGACCTTGAACTTCGCAGACTCTTTCTTTTCTTTATAACCAATTCAGTTTGTGGTGTTTGCTGGTAGCAGCCTGAAGAGACTAAGACACCAACCGTTGTTATTACCAAATATGATAATAGCTCAATAATCTAATGAGCACAGGATGACATCTCAATCGCCAACAAATCTGTCCACAGATATTTTCCAGCTCCTTCTGTGTGCTGGTCTCGGGGCAGCTGTGATAGACAGGGAGAGGGAGAAGGGCAGTGACCAAAAGGCATCGGAGGTGGACAAGATCCGGGACACAGAGCTGGGTAAGGACATAGCGTGGGGGGGTCAGTGAAGAAACTGTGGCAGCTGAAGTCCAGAATGGGTGGCGGCATTCGGAGAGGAGCCTGTGGCCAATCCCAAAGCGCGTCCAATACCAGGGAGCAGGGCTTAGGCTTCTCAATGGATGGCAAGGGGTCAACTCAGCATCTTGGGTGGTGAGTGACAAGACCAAAGCAGTGTTCCTTATAGTCTGAATTCCCCCAGAGGCATGATCTGAGACGTGGATTTGGGTGCAAGTAGTTTGTTTGGGAGATAACCCCAGAAGTTACCTGCAAGTAAGCAAGAAGGTAAGGACCGGGCTGGGGATGTGGCTCAAGCGGTAGCTCGCCTGGCATGCTTGCGGCCCGGGTTCGATCCTCAGCACCACATACAAACAAAGATGTTGTGTCCGCTGATAACTAAAAAATAAAATATTAAAAAAAAAATTCTCTCTCTCTCTCTCTCTCTCTCTCTCTCTCTCTCTCTCTCCCTCCCTCTCTCTTTAAAAAAAAAAAAAAAAGGTAAGGAGCCAATAAAGGGCACACTGATGAGCAGGTTACTGCTGGGGACACAGGACAACCCTGAGAGACCACATGGAACACAATCCCACCTACAAGGTGAGGAAGCTGGGAGACTTGCCCCCAATCCCAACCTTCACTGGGCAGGGGCACCAGGGACGGTCAACTCCCCAACATTCCCAGTACCCCTGTATACAAGGCAAGCGAGTCCCTGTGGCCAGAGTGCCCCCAGGACAGGGAGAAGCAGGAAGGCTTGGTCCTGCAAGGAGGACACTATCTGCAGGTGGCCTCCAGGAAGGGCCTGTGGAACATGAGCTGGATGCCAGCAGAGTCTGTGATAGGGTCTTAGCACAACCAGCTGAACTCAGAAGTACTTAGCACCAGGAGCACAGGTGGATCACGGGTAACGGCATGTCTGATGCAGAAGGAAACCGGCTAAGAATGCACCGTCGTCCACCTGGTCAGTGACTGCACATCCAAATTCTGTGCCTCAAACTAACCATAAACCATTGGTGAAGGCAATTCCCCTCTTACTGTCTTGACAAGGTCACAGTGAGGATGAATTCGGGCAAAGCCTCACTGGTTGGTGGGAAACCGAAACCATGAGAGCCTTTTTTATGTAATTGGGACTTTTCATTTTCCTGCTCATGTCCCTGACAGGAGGCAAGAGTATGTTAAATGCCAAACTATAATAAATTTCAGATGGCCAAAACGTAACAGGTAGTTCATGCCTTGAAGGCTGTTCTGCTACCCCTCAGCATATCAAGGACAAAGTAGAAAGCCGCTCTCCTGTCTTAGCACATTGAAGACAAAACTCATAATGGACAACAATCATTCTCCGAAAGGTCACGAGAATTTTAGGCACCACATTGATTATATCAACTGGGACCCAAGCCCATATTTCCGGCCTCTTAGCAAACCTAATCATCATGCTCATTGTACAAAACCTCACCATATTGTAGTTTCATTCTTGATTAAGGAAAGTTATGTTACACACTTAGGAAAGTTAGGACATATAAGGATACATTCTTTTCATTTCTAAAAACCCTCTTTTACTTCACATAGGTATTTTTGATGAGCATCTTAATATTGGCGGAAAGTGGACTGATGTTTACAACTTACTTTTTATTGAGAAAGATTATAAAGATATAAGAACTAGTGCACCTTGAGAAACAAAGAAACTCTTTGAGAAAGCAGCTCAACGAGTTTTATGAGAATAAATTTAGGAATTAATTAAAGTAGCTCTATAAGACATATTTTTAGAATAATGTTAGAAATATTATTCTATTTAGATTCTTGGGTTTAGAATTTTGTGTGTGTGTGTGTGTGATCACTGCCATATTTTACTCAGCATGAGGTTTAGAATTCTTAAGTTTTTAGTTGTATGGGTTTCTGATATGTTTTAAGAATGGTTTATAAACTTTAGGATATTTTAAGTATAAGATTTAAGGGGACTTTTTTAGATGGGAATTTTAGACTAGAAATAAAACTGCAGGTGTACTTTAAAACTTAAAGGTTAATGATAGGTTAGGAGACTTAGAGTTTGGTTACGTAGTTTGGCATTAGTTAATAAGAAAATAGCATATCTTGGGGAAAATAGTACATCTTGGGAAAATCTGAAAAAATGTAAATTAGTGACAAATTTTATTAATAATTGATAACTAAAGGTCACATCCTGGAAAAATGTAAATTGGTGTTACATTTTTCTATACCCCTAATTATGGTTAAGGAAACGTTATGTCTTGGCAAAGTTTTGAAATTGTATAATCAATGACGTATTCTGAATCTATAATGATGAGAAAAATTGCAATAAAAGATGAACCAGAGAAAGTGCATTAGAGCTCTCTCTCTGGAGATTTCTCCAACGTTCCGACTCCTGTTACATCTTTTCGTCGACGCCACTCATCCTTCAGGACTCCCGGGATCCCACTAGGACAGGACCCCAGCAAACCAGGGTGGTTAGGACGGGGCTAAGGGGGAGTATGTGAGGATTAAAAGTCAGGACTCCTAGGTCACATTGCTTACTTGGTACATGACCAAGAGGAGGTCACTTAATTTATTTATCCATTATTTCATTCCCACATACAAAACTTATTTCTCTGGGCACCCACTCCATGCCAGGCCTCTCAAAGTAGCAGGTTTGGGGGAGAAGATCATATGATCATCTGAACAGATGCAGAAAATACAATTGATAAACATCTACATTCTTCCATAATTAAAAAAAAAATTAGCAGACTATCATGGAAGAACTTATTTAATCTGATCATAGTTTTTGTTTTGCTTTGTTTTTAGTTGTAGATGGACACAATACCTTTATTTAGTTTTGTTTTGTTTTTTTATGTGGTGCTGAGAATCAAACCCAGTGCCTCATACACGCTAGGCAAGGGCTCTACCACTGAGCCACAACCTCAGACCCATAGTCTTTATTTTTAAAAAATTAAAATTTGGGGGATCAGGGAAGGATGTAGCTTAGTGATAAAATGTCTCTGGGTTCAATTCCCAGTACTATAAGGAAAAATAGGAGGTGGGGTGTGAGGCTATTGGTTGGCAAAAACAGAGTTCGTTCCAGAGTCACACTGGGAAATGCTTGGTGGCCTGCACTACCCCTCTGACCAGAGTACAGGTGACTGTCCCTCAATATCCTTGGTGGATTGGTTCCAGGACCCCCTCAAATATTCAGATCCACACTCAAGTGTCTTACATAAAAGGTGTAGTATTTGCTTGGAACTGGAAGTTTCAGATTTCAGAGTTTTTTAGATTTTGGGATTTTTGCACAGCCTTTATTGGTTGAGCATCCCTAAGCCAAAATGCTCCGAATCCTCCACTTCTTAAGCATCCATATGATTCACCCTATATAACCCACACATATCCACCCGAATGTTTTAAATCATCTCTAGATTACTTTCAATATCCAATACACTGTGTTGTGTAAATAATATTGTCTAGGATTACTGACAAGGAAAAAAAATTCTACACAATTTTTTTCAATGTTTTCAGTCCATGGTTGGTTGAATCCACATGTAAAACCCACACATAATGAAGGAGTGGCTATTATTCATAGCCTTTTCCTGCTTTTCTACCTCCCACTTTACAGAGTTCCCCAAAAGTTCACAAGATGGACCTTAACTTCACCAAGTCTGGGTCCTGCCTGTATCTTAAAAAAAAAAAAAAAAAAAAAAAACCTCATTTACCTTAAATCTCACTTTACAATTAATCTTGGCTCCGAACTAATAAAACACCAAATAGAAAACTCAAATAAATAATCCAAATGAAATCTTAAACCAACAACCATCCATTCAACTCTCTAACCATTCACTCTTCCCACGAGTATTTTTTGAACACTCACAAGGTGTCAGGCACCAGATTAAGGGCTGGAACTAGATCAGGGATCGAAACAGGCAAACCCCTGCCGTTATGGAGCTGGGGTCGTGGGATGCGTGGGATACACAGAACTGTATCAGGACATAGAGATCACACTAGAACTGCCCAGAGAGTTGAATACAAATAATGGTTAACGAGGTAGGAGGTTGTTCCTAAGGGAACTGAAAGGGTGAGAGCAGATTGCCAGGGCCCCCGGGCATGGCCCTGGATTGGAACACTCACTCGCCTACCATGCACAAGGCCCTGGGTTCGATACCCAGCACTGCAAAACAGGAAGGAGGAGGAGGAGGAGGAGGAAGAGGAGGAGGAGGAGGAGGAATGTAAAGAAGAGAATGCTAACTGGTGTCACATGGAGCAACTGCAGGAAGCAGCCACCCCCACTAGGGCCAGGACACACAGGGAGAGGTTGGGATATTAGACCTTAGAACCTCAGTGCAGGGGGATTGGGGAGAATGGTCTAAAGAGGAGCCCCTGCTCATTGGTGCTGTGTCTCTGGGGGAAGCCCCGAAGCTGCCTCTCTAAGGTTAACTGCAGAGAGGGTCAGCTACTGTTCCAGGAAGGAACTGCCACTCCTGGGCCAGGAGCTGTGGCTGAGGTTGTGCTTGTGGGAGCAGGAAGCAAATGGGAAGCAGCAAGCCCCTTCCCGCTCTTTGCCATAAATAACTATATGTGCACGCTTGGCTAGGCCATGGTACTCAGGAACACCGTCAAACACCAGTCTCCTGTCCCTGGGAAGGTCGTGTTTTAGATGAGATCAACATTTGAATCAGTAGATTCAGAGTAAAGCAGATTACGCTGCATAACACGGTGGGCCTTGTCCAATCAGTTGAAGGTCTTTAGAGAAAAAGATGTCCCTGAAGGAAGAGGGAATTCTGTCCCCATACGGACCTGGGATAGGAGCTGCAACATTGAGTCTTCCCTGGGTCTCCAGCCTGTCACACTGTCCTGCAGACTGTGGACTTCCCTGGCCCCATAATGCCAAGAATCAATTCCTTAAAATCGACCTCTCCCTGGAAACGCACACGTTTTCTATTGGTTCTGTTTCCTGGAGGATGCTGACTCACACACACACACACACACACACACACGCCTGCATCCTCACGGCTTCTCTTCGATGTCGCCCACCGGCAGAGTGGAACAGGGAACCAGCTGGCGACGAAAAAACATGGTTTTCAGAGTCTCAGCCTCAGCAAAGAAGGGTACCGCTGGGTGTGTTGGAGCTTAAAGACCATAATGTGTAACTGGCACAAAAATAGATTATGCTGCAAGATGGGATGGGCTACAGGGAAACCTTTGAGCCAGGTACAGATGGTCAAGAATGCGACAGTTGTTCCAGTTTTGAATAGGATGATCAAGGTGGGCCACACTGAGGTGGCTCGAAAAGGAGCCGAGAAAGTTGGCCACACAGCTGTCTGGAAACTTACACACCCTCCATCACACCCCTCTCAGCTCAACGGGAGCAAGAGGTCGTCCATTTTACCTTGATGGAGCTTTGCCTGTTTGGCAATCAGTCCAGTTCATTCAACAATTATACACAGTTTGTCATAAACTGAAAAATAAAGGAGAGAAGGAAGACAGAGGGCACCAGAGTCAAATCCCTGCCCTGGCCATGCTCCTATTCTGACAGAGGGACAGGCAGTGAACAGTGGGTACCTGCGGCTGGCTCACTCTCCAGAGAAGTATTCAGAACTGCAGGCTGGGACACGTGGAGCCTGCCCCTGGAGGTCACTGAAGTCACTGGAGATGTCTGAGATGTCGACACAATGGGGCTGGTCTAATGGTCTCAATTCAGTAACTGTGGCGAAGCTGTGAGTGTTGGACAGTGGGTTTGCAGGGATCCTGAAGGATTCTGAGCCCCCTCCACTCCCACTAACAATCACCTCGGGCAGCCAAGCCCAGGAACCCTCCCAGATCCTAGCTGGCCGCCACCCACCTGCATAGGAAATAAGCAAATGATGTAAAAAGGAAAAATGAATTTAATGCAGTTTGATCAAACTGGGGAGATGCAGCGAGGCTGTTTCTCCACCTGTCCTCTAGAAGCAGTTACAATCTGTAGAAACAAAGCCAGGAAACAGACATTGGTAGATGTAGCCAAGCTGAGCCAGCTGGGAAACATCTCAGTGTCCGCTTCCTGGGTGCCCACCCAGCCAGTTGGTGGTTTGTCTCCATTCGAAGCATGAAGAAACTCTGGATGCAGAAAAGCAGCCATCAGGAAGCTTCTGTTAATTTTAAAGGGGCTCTGTCTCTCCATGATATACAAGAGGGAAAGACCAATCTCCCTGGGAGCACCCAACAGCTCTAGGGTGCTCTCCTGCACCCTGGTGAGTCCATGCCCCTCAGCAGCCTCCAGCCAGGCCACACCCAGAGCCAGACGCCCTGGGATTTCCTAACATAGTGTTTAAAATAAACTGGCCCTCCTACAGGGGGTCCGTGGACAGGTTTCAAACGCATTCTGAGGATATCACCCCCATTTGGTGTGCAGAGCAATGGTACCCCAGGACAGATTTAAGGGTTCTTCTACCTTAACCTATTCCAGCATCAGTGACAGGGATTTTTCAAAGAAAGAGAGAGAGAGAGAGAAGAAGAAGAAGAAGAAGAAGAAGAGGAGGAGGAGGAGGAGAAGGAGGAGGAGGAGGAGGAAGAGGAGGAGGAAGAGGAGGAGGAGGAGGAAGGAAGGAAGGAAAGAAAGAAAGTCTCAGAGACTTGGGAATCTGAGACAGGGGGATCATGAGTTCAAGGCCAGCCTCCGCTGGCCAGACCCTGTCCCAAACAAAAAATAAAAAGGGCAAGGGATGTGGCTCAGTGGCAAAGTGCCCCTGAATTCAATTCCCAGTACCAAAATAAATAAATAAATTTTAAATATTTAAACAGCCCAAGCCAGGGAACCCTCCCGGATCGCAGCTGGCCAGATTCAGCCACCCACCTGCATAGGAAATAAGCGGGTGATGTAAAAAGGAAAAATGAATTTAATGCAGTTTGATCAAACTGGGGAGATGCAAACAAAAACATACTTTTTGCAAAACACTCTTCTACATTCCAGCTCTTGAACTCGACATTTTAGATTGATGAGATTTACCACTGATCCAACAATGAATGACCCTATCCAAGAGGCCCTCAAGGCAAGTACTTACTGCGCTGCTGTAACTGTCGAGGGTTGGTAAAACGGTTTCCTTCCGGCTTCGCTTGCCCAGGTTTATATCTAAGAGACAGGCTGTTCAAACCTATCACATTCCCCTTCTCAACTCTATGTAAACAGGCTCTGGAATCTGGGCTTACAAAGTTCTTTCCTAAAACTGAAAATATATCTAATCTGAAGAATCAGTCACAAATGCAATCACCTGGCATGACTCCCCATGCTGAGAACATTCTAGAAAAATCTTCTCTGATACAAAGACCTACCAGGTATAAACATACACACACACACACACAAAAAAAAAAATCCAGACTTTTTTTGGTACTGGCAATTGAACCTGGTGTGAGGGGGAGGGTGGTATTTTAAGAAAAATTCTGGATAAGTTGCTTAGGGCCTTGTTAAACTGCTGAGGTTGGCCTCAAACTTGTGATCCTCCTGCCTCAGCCTCCTGAGTTGCTGGGATTGCAGGTGTGTACCACCACACCCAGCATAACTAGACATTCTTAAGGTGTGACAGTATCCATACCAAGGCTGGATTCAAGCAAACTGATAGCTGGGCGGGGTTGAGGGAGAGGGGAGTCATATGCCTGTACTCCCAGCAGCTTGGGAGGCTGAGGCAGGAGGATCATAAATTCAAAGCCAGACTCAGCAAATATGAGGCTGAGCAACTTCTGAGACAGGGGGATCATGAGTTCAAGGCCAGCCTCTGCGGCCAGACCCTGTCTCAAAACAAAAAAAATAAAAAGGGCGGGGGAGTTGCTCAAAGCAACTCAGTGAGATTCTGTCTGTAAATAAAATACGAAATAGGGCTGGGGATGTGGCTCAGTGATTGAGTGCCCCTAATTTCAATCCCCGGTACCAGGAAAAAAAAGCTTTCCAGTCATCTCAGCAAACATTTTTTTTTTTTTTAGTTGTAGGTGGACACAATGCCTTTATTTTTATTTATTTATTTT
Source organism: Ictidomys tridecemlineatus (assembly GCF_052094955.1). NCBI lineage: Eukaryota > Metazoa > Chordata > Mammalia > Rodentia > Sciuridae > Ictidomys > Ictidomys tridecemlineatus. The sequence continues at coordinate 16,051,102 of NC_135487.1, read as the reverse complement.
AATGTGGGGTTGAGTATGGAACCCAGTGCCTTCCCCACCCCCCTCCACACTGTGGGCGAGCACTCTACCGCTGAGCCACAACCCAGCCCTCAGCAAACTATTTTAAACTTAGACATATTCCACTACAAAAAAAAAAAAAAAAAGGCATTTCCAGCAAAAAGTAAAAGCTGGGGTAGAGTGATCCATAACATCAAATAATACAAACTAAAACCACAAGGAAATACAGTTATTGGAAGGGTTACATTAAAAAGATCAAAAGTGATAGCGTTCCCAGGAACTGGAGCAACTGGAACAGTCCGATTGAAAAACCAGCTTCTACCTCAGAGCAAAGCCTGTCCAAGGAAGGGATGTGACCCTTGTCCTTGGAAAGACCCACAGGGCACTCCTAGGCCCATACCCACCTTGCTGAGTTGTTTATCTACAAATAACAGGAGAGATCTGCAGAGCCAGGTGTCCCTGACTCAGTCAGGCTAGATGGGGACCCATAGCAACCCCCTAGCAGCCACCAATCAGCCTGAGGTGGGAAATACCTGGGATGCCAGATGACCCTCCCAGTAGTTTATGGTGTTGGGAAACCATGTAGTTCAGCACGGACACCCCTCTTGGCTTAAGCCAATCAGTTCAAACGAATCCTCCTCTTGTAGTAACCAGTCACCCCTACCCAACTTGTTCCTGCCAGTGCATGTGCTAATCATGTTTTAGGGTTGTTATTTGATTTTCCGGCGGTGTGTGATGGTTTGCTAAGAGATGCTATGATGTATGTGGGGGTCCCTGCCTTCTCCAAAGAACGTATAAAACTTCTGCAAACCCTGGGCTTGGGGCCTCTCAGCGACATCAGTTGCTGTGTGTGCTCGCTGAGGACCGAGCTAGCTCGAAATAAACACCTCTCTGCTGTTTACATCGATCTTGGTCTCTGGTGGTCTTTTGGGGGTCCCAAATTCGAGCATAACAAGATCTCGCTGGAAGGAATCTAATTGTACAACCTTTTTGGGAATTTGTTTAGCAGATTTTCCTGAAGCTAAATATAGACCTACCTTCTCACTCACCAGTGCCAGTCCTAAGAATATGCCCAAGAGAAATGACTGCACTCAAAAAATGTTCAAAAATGCTCCTGGTAGCTTTATGATCGTTATGATAACAAAGAATGAAGCCAAGTCCAATGCCTCAGTGGGAGGAGGGATAAATAAACCGTGGTGCGATAGAAAACTACACCCCACCAACAGCAGCACACTGGTACTTGAACAGTCAACAATACCAATGACTTTCAGAAACACAGACTGTCAATCAAAAGGAGCCCCACACAAAAGCACGCAATGAATGGTCAAGAACACTCAAAACCGACCATCACAGAAATCAGAACTGTTGATCCCTCCAGCCAGGGAATGGGAAGGGCTCAAGGAAGCTTGCCAGCTTGCTGAAAATGTTCTCTTTTTTGATGATGGGCACTTGGAAGTGTACCTGTGAAAATCCATCAGACATTCAGGACTAGTACATGTGGACGGGGCCGAGCTCAGTGGTAGTTTAGCAAATGATGAGACCCTGGGTTCAAGCCCCAGCACCAAAATAAAGGAGGAGGAGGAGAAGGAGGAGGATTAGTTCTGGTTATGAACTTGTAAATATGTATACTGCCCTCCAGTAGGGGGAAGGAGGACAGGAGGTGAGGAGGAAGCCCTCACCCTCCCTTAGAAGCGTCTTAAGAATCTAATCCTCTACAAGGATCTGCTGATTGCTCAGACTTTACCAGAGGTGCCGCTTCTTCTCCATAAATCAAGACAAACACATCAGAACCGTTTATGAACAAAATTCAAGCCACTGTAAATTCTTTAAAGTTCATGATGCTGAGCTTCACAGCCTTGAGACCCCCCCCCCCACTTTTTTTTATCACAAGTAATCAATGGACACCAAGAAGAAAAAAAAAATCCTTAAAGTACCAAAAAGTTGGTCCTGTTGGTTTCATGCCCATTTGAGCTCTTTCTGATGGACAGTGATGCCCTCGGCCCTCCTGCGCACAAGTAAAACAGACCCTGATCTGTTGAGAGCCACAGCCAAAGGGGCCCCAGCAAACTTCCAGCTGCCGGCTGATGATTGGCTCACAGTGGACCCAGCAACATCTAGCTGATTGGCTCCTCTGTGGTGATGCTCATTGGGCTGTTTCCCTGCCCTTTCAAACCACGAAGCTGCTCATTGGGGGACTTCTTTGGCTCCGCCCATGCGACCCAGCCAATCGGCCTCAAGAGCAGGAGGATTGTGGGAGGTGGAGAGGCGTGTGTTAGTGTGAGAGGCTTGTGGGAAGCCGGTGGTGGCAGTTGGGCTCTGAGGGTTTCTCCTGAGGAGCTGTTTTGTTTGGCGTGTGTGGTTCTAAAAATAAAATTAGTTTATTTTGACAAGTGGCTCCTGAATTGTGCCCAGCCAGACTGCGGCACTGATCCAGAGAACAGTTACCTAAATATATACATTTTTAAAGAAAGGAACAAAATAGTTTTGATATAAAGCTTATCCAATGATCTTTTGAATCATAAATGGGAGTGTGGAAACTTGGCTGCACCCTCAGTATTTAAGCAAGCATTTCAAAAACTATGTTTCTCCATCTCTGCAATGCAAATATCTGAAACTGCCTAACCAAGATGATGACAAAAGTCAGCTCATTAACCTTAAGACATTCTCAAACAGCTGGCTGGCCAGGCAAGCTCCCCAGCTTGAACTTAACCACAGAAATAGGCCTAGGTCACAAAATCTTGGAGCTGTGATTGTAATGCTACACTCCCAGCAGCTTGGGAGGCTGAGGCAGGAGTGTCATGAATTCAAAGCCAGCCTCAGCAAACCTGACCCATCTCACTGAGTTGTCTCACTGAGGCAACCAGAAGAGGTTGGCGATTATATGAAAATGGACAGTTGCCCAGGCTGGAGACCGAGACCACCGTTTCTCAGATTTCTTCCACGGATGGACTCACTCCTGCAAACTTGATGCAAAATTGACAAAGGATTCAACAGATCTAAAAAGCATTTGAGGGCTGGGGGTGTGGCTCGGTGGTAAAGCAAGCTAGCCTAGCACAGGCAAGACCCTGTTTCAATCCCCAGCACACAAAAAGAAAAAATATTTAAAACCCTCAAAGGTATGTAATTTGTGAAATGTGTAGCAAAAAGAAAAAGTAAAAAAGAAAGAAAAATTAAATCTGGTATCAACTAAAGTAGCTGTCAATTAGGGAATGGTTGACTAATTATAGTGTACTCAGAATATGGAATATTACAATGATAGAAAAAGAACAAAGTAGATCTCTATGTTCTACAATTAATGAATTATATTTAAACCCAAGAATCTTATGTATAAAGAAGCTTTTCCCCTTTCATTTCAAAATCTATTAGATATACAAAATTAAAAATTTAAAAAAAAAAAAAAAACTTCAGTAAAAATGAATGTCAACCCTTTTCTCCACCAACAGATGGCATTAGCTCCAGTGCATGGTCATTGTGACCTGTGCACATACACAAAGTTCTTTACTCTTCTGTGAACCTCATAACCGTCAGTGAGCATAAAGCCAAAGAGAAGCCTAAACGTGCCAACAAGGTAAACAATTATGTTTAAAAAGACGAGCCTAGAAATAAAATTTACTTTGGAAGTGATGAGAAAACAAAGCACATTAACGTTGCATGAGTAGTGTGGGGGGAAACTGTCATAGTTGGACACAGTTTTAAAGGACAAAAGATAAATAAAACATACAACACAGGAAAAGAACTGTATCTCTCCTGTTGGTGCAGAACCTGTTTCCCTCTGGTAACTGCAGTTTCTCCAGGGTTGATTCTAAAGAAAGGAGCTGGCAATCCCGCTAGCTGCACATCTAGAACTCAGGGATTCACTGCTTCTTTTACAACTATTGCTGAAGTGTCATTTACCTGCAGAAAATACACAGGTCATAAGTAAACAGTTTGATGAGACTTAACAAATACATACAGCAGTAAAGCAATGAAGGAAACCCAAACAAGATTAGGATTATTATTTTTTTTTTTAAGAGAGAGAAATTTTTATATTTATTTTTTAGTTTTCGGCAGACACAACATCTTTGTTTGTATGTGGTGCTGAGGATAGAACCTGGGCCGCACGCATGCCAGGCGAGCGCGCTACCGCTTGAGCCACATCCCCAGCCCAGGATTATTTTAAAACAAACCAGAACTTTCATGCCACTTGCCAGTCAATCCTCTTTGGAGGGGGCCTCTGCTCTGATTTTTACGGTTATATACAGTTGGCCCTCCTCATCCATAGGTCCCCCATGTGCAGATTCAACCAATTGTGGATTGAAAATATTTGAAAAATAAAATTGCATCTACACTGAACATGTACTAATTTTTTTTTCTTGTCATTATTCCCTAAACCATACAGTATAACTGTAAGGGTCCAGCAGAGCGTCAGAGAAAGAGACCACACAAGAGACTGGCTCCATGCAATTGGCAAAAGGGGATTTATTGGGGATCCATTCCAGCGTGCTGGGGCCCTGTGCTCACTCAAGAAGGGAGAGCAGCCCGGAGCCCCGAGCTGAGGTCAAGCAGAGCTTAAGTACACTTTCTGGAGAGGGTGGGGGGCTTTGCATACATCAGAACAAATCATCATGAGGCGCGGGAAAATTGTACAACAACTCTGAGACGTGATTGGCACATTCATTGGCGGGAACAGGTCGGGTGGGGGTGATTGGTCATTCCTCAGGTTACACATTCAAACTGATTGGTTTGGGCCCTGTGACAAACTGCACAGGGCCCTAGGCTAAATGGACAGTAGGGCGTTGTTTTAACTATCTCGGGAATCTGGGTGTAACAGAGGAATTTAATAATACCTAATCTTTTACATTCAAGCTCTCCAGCTTAGAAACTTTACCCTTTCATAACTATGATTTACATAGTGCTTACATTGTGTTGTGTGTTATAAGTAACCTAGAGATGACTTAAAATATACTGGAGGATGCGAGGAGGTTATGTGCAAATACGACACCATTTTATATAAAGGACTAGATTTTGGTGTCTGCATAGGGTCATGATGTTATGTTCAAATTCGGGACCCCCAAAAGACCACCAGAGACCCAAGATCGATGTAAGCAGCAATGAGGCATTTATTGCAAGCTAGCTCGGTCCTCCATGCACACACAGCAACTGGTGACACTGAGAGGCCCGAGCCCAGGGTTTGCAGCAGTTTTATACACTCTTTGGAGAGGGCAGGGACCCCCACATACATCATAGCATCTCTTAGCAAATCATCAAACACTGCGGGAAAATCATACAACAACTCTAAAACATGATTAGCACATTCGCTGGTGGGAACAAGTTGGGTAGGGGTGATTAGTTAGTACAAGAGGGGGATTCGTTTGAATTGATTGGTTTAGGCCACGAGGGGTGTACGTGCTGAACTACATGGTTTCCCATGTAGTTATCAACCACCATAAACTACTGGGAGGGTCATCTGGCATTCCAGGTATTTTCCCTGTCTCATGCTGATTGGTGGCTACTACGGGGTTGGTATGGGTCCCCACCTAGCCTGACTGAGTCAGGGACACCTGGCTCTGCAGATCTCTCCTGTTATTTGTAGATAAACAACTCAGCAAGGTGGGTATGTGCCTAGGAGTGCTCTGTGGGTCTTTCCAAGGACGAGGGTCACATCCTTTCCTTGGACAGGCTTTGCTCTGAGGTAGAGGCTGGTTTTTCAATGGGTAAATCAACCCCCCATGGACAGGGGGGGGAGGCAATATTTATTCCTACTCATTATTGAACTTCACATCAAGAAAATCATACTTTTTTATTTTGTTTTTCTCTCTGAATCCTAAATTCACTTTTTTCTTTTGGTACTAAGAATTGAACACAGGGATACTTAACCACTGAGCCACACCCCCAGCCCTTTTTTTTTTTTTTGTATTTCATTTAGAGACAGGGTCTCCCTGAGTTGCTCAGGGCCTTGCTGAGTTGCTGAGGCTGGCTTTGAACCCGCATTCCTCCTGCCTTAGTCTCTGAGCTACTGGGATTACACACTTCAAAGGAATGGTCTTCAGGTCCTGTAGGAGATAGCATCTCAGAGGGACAAAGTTCAGATTCTCAACTGGAAGCCCACTCACACAAGTTCTGAAGGAAGTCAGGGCCTCTTTTAGGTTCTGGTTAGGACCAGCCATCAATTCTTTTGAAAACCTTGAGTTTTTCCAGACAGGAACTCAAAAGGGGGCTGGCTCTTCCCAGGGAAGAGCTGGAAGCTACGCCAAGGCCAAATCCTTAGTCCTTAGTCCTTAGTTCCTTCACTCTAGACCCCCATCCTTGGGCTACTGAAGGTGCCCTGGCCACCTGCCTGTCTAAAGCCAACTTCTATTCTTGCCATGAGCTGCTGCCGCAGTCTGGCTGGGCACAAATAACCGAGCCGCCACCAAGCACTTGTAGGTTCAAAACAGCAACTCTTTATTGCCGAACTCCACCAGCACTCCACACACGCTCCCCGGGAACTCTCTCCCCTTCCACACATGCACACTCTCTCTCAGAAACCCTCTAGAACTCAAGGGGGAACTCCAAAGTAGGGGGGGGGGCCTGAGGCAGCAAGAGCCGCTGGACTAATATACAATTGAATACACAGCTTAACATAACCATTATCATCTCAATGGCTCGCTGGCATCACCTCTCAACCACTCCCTTCTGGCAAAATGTCATGCGTCATCCCGACTCCGCTGTGGCCCTCAACAAGCTGCCATCAGCATCTCCACCTGCTGCCAACTCTGTGTCTGACTCTGCTCTTCCCGTGGGCTGCTGGCAGGGGGGCTGGGTTTCCTTCAGTGCCTGGGTTCTGGTGCTACAGCCGCACTGGCTTTCACGCCCAGCACTGTCCTCCCCCAGTGCAACTGGGAGCCACCCCCAAGGGGTCTGGGGAACCACCACACCCTCTGCAGAGAGCGTCTGCTCAGATCCCACCCAAGCGCCACACCCCCACCCCCCACTCCCCACCCTCCTTCAGAGCCCAGTTGGGCAAGTTCCTTCCCTCCCATTGTCCTCTCTCCCCCAGAACCCAATCCTGCTGCAGCTGAGCTTCAAGGATCCAGCTCCTGCCTGGGAAACTGGAACCCCCGGGAGAGCCAAGTCCACATCCTTCACTCTGTGTGAATCAGCAGCTCTGGTTGGCAGGGGTGTCCCCCTATAGATTTGGTTCCCGAGTCCTTGCACCCTTTGGAGAAGCAGCTGGGCCTCGGAAGCCAACTTCCTCCAGAAGCGATGGCGAATCCAGCGCAACAAAGGGTCCATTCTTAGTTTCAAACAGACCTTGGAAATTTACAGCCGAGACCATGTCTGAGGGAAAAGGGGCGGGGTTGAGTTTTACAAGCTAAAGCCTGAAAGATTCAGGACATAAAGTTACAGTCCCAATGAATTCAGAAGAATGAGGGTGGAATAAGCTTGCTTGTGACCTCAGAACTGAGACAGGAAAGGGCAGGGAACTTGGGTCTTGATCACTGAAAAGGAGCCCTGCTCCCGGCCATTCCCTGGCCAGTTTCAGAGAATAAGAACGACAGGAGAACACTTAAAGGCTCACAGAGGGTCCAAGGGCAGAGAAAACCAGATGTGCCAGGAGGCCCCTGGAGCTCCAGCTTTGGGCCACTCCATGCATGGGCCTCATTAAAGGCCCTGGGTACATGGGTGTGTGTGTGTGGTGTGTGTGTGTGAGTGTGAGTGTGTGTGTGTGTGTGTATTACTGAGGACCGAATCCAGAACTGGTAGCACTGAGGTACATCCCCAGCTCTTTTCATTTATTTATTTATTTATTTATTTATTTATTTTTGAGACAGGGTCTCACTAAGTTGCTTAGGGCCTCACGAAATTGCTGAGGCTGGCCTCAAACTTGCAATCCTCCTGGCTCAGCCTCCTGAATCCCTGGGATTTCAGATGTGCGTCACAGTGCCCAGCAACAGTTTTTTACTTTTGTTTATTTATTTATTTATTTTTTGGAGAAGTCCCTCAGAATGGCATACACTTTAGGATCTGTCCTTGAAAAAGTCCCAGGGCCTCAGAGAAGCCCAGGATGCTGCCCTGCTATGCACAGAAGCCCAGGCTAGCTTGTGGGAAATAAGACCATGTAGGGCAAAAACTCATCCCAGCTGAGGCTCCTAACAGCCTCTGTGTGTGTGTGTGTGTGTGTGTGTGTGTGTGATCCCAGGCAAGACCAGCAGAAGAGCCGCCCTGCCCGCCGTGCATGAGCTGACGCACAGAATCCTGAGCAAATAAAGTAGTTGCAGTCATAAGCCACCATTGAGAGGGCCTTATTGTACAGAAGTAGATAACTGATGCAAAGAATAAGCCACTTTATTCACTCAAGATAATGTTCACTGGGAAAGAGAAATGAAGATGGCAGAACACCTCCCCTCCCCCAACCCACCCCCCCAAAAATCAGGATTATTTTGAGTTAAAAGGTAGTTGCAAAGAACAGGCGCAGGAAGGGCTCTCTGACCTTTTTTTTCTTCCTGAAAGCAGATGGAGCTCCCCGTGTGAAAGTGGCCCCCCCCACACAACATTCCAGAAGGAAAGAAATATTCTTATCACCAGAAACAGGGAGTTGGGGCTGGGAGAAATCTGTACAAACAGACCTCATCAACCCTAATCTCACTTCTCCCATCACACCATAGCTCGGGCCTTTTTCCTCGTCATACTTTTTACAATTCCTCTTTGCTCGACTTAGGATATCACTACTTCTTGGAATCCTCATTTTCATGTAGGGACTTCTGTGTCCATAGGAGGATCTGAAGGTTTTTCTGCTGTTAAATTGTCTACATCAACTTAAATTTCAGGCCTTGTCAGAGACCCTGAGAAGGTGACATTTTTGCAGAAGCACATTACAGGATCATTTCTATAGCATGAGTCTCATGTTTGTAAAGGTGGGTAACATGACAAAGGCTTTGCATATACAGAGAAAAATCTGCAAGGTCCCACAATCGACTGAATAGGAGGTGGAAAGGGAACCATGAAGAAGGAGACACGCTTTCCATGTGTTTGAATGTTTACAGATGTGCGTTACATTCACAAAACAATTTCAGTCAGCACTTGGCTGTGTACCAGGCGCTGTGCTGGGGACTAGGATCAAAACTGAGCCAGGCCTTTTCACCAAGATGGCACCAAAAACCAAGAAGAAATCTCCTGGGACTCCCAAGGCCAAAGCGAAAGCAAAGGCTTTGAAGGCCAAAGAGGCAGTGTTGAAAGTCCTCCTCAGCCACAAAAAGATCTGCATGTCACCCCTCTTCTGGTGGTCCAAGACACTGTGGCTCTGGAGGCAGCCCAAGTACCCTCAGAAAAGCACCCCCAAGAGAAACAAGCTTGATCACTAGGCCATCCTCAAGATCCCCCCTGACTGCCAGGCATGGCGGTGCACACCTGTAATCCCAGCAGCTCGAGAGGCTGAGGCAGGAGGATTGCAAGTTCAAAGCCAGTCTCAGCAATTTAGCGAGGCCCTAAGCAACTTAGTGAGACCCCATCTCAAAAAATAAAAAGAGCTGAGAATATGGCTCAATGGTTAAGTGCCCTAGGTTCAATCCCTGGTACCAAAAAAAAAAAAAAAAAGATCAGCCATAAGAAGACAGAAGACAAAACCCACATGTGTTTGCTGCAGATGTCAAAGCCAACAAGCAGCACATCAGACAGGCTGTGAAGAAGCTGAATGACATTGAAGTGGCCCATTGGCCTGATAGAGGTTCAAGTGGCTGCTGATCATGAAGGTGTAGATGTCTCCAGCAAACCTGAGATAATCCAAACTGAGCCCAGCTGTCTAATTCTAAATATACTTTTTTAACCATTAAAATTTTAAAAAATAATAATAGGCATTGTCCCTGTCCTCAGAGAGCTCCCAGTCTATCAGTGACAAGCACGAAACAGGCCATCCACATGACCAGTGGCTCTGAAAGCCATCTGAGCAGGGGACTGAGAAGGAGCAAATAGAAAAATCCAGAGGCAGGACATATGGGAGAAGTTCACAGAGGAGACTTGGGAAATATGTAGATGCCAGTTAACAAAATAGACAGAACCAGGGGCTGAAGGGGTGGCACTGTCCCTCTTTGGTCCTCATTTCTTCCTCTCTAAGGGATGAAGGACTTGGCCTAACCTATCTGGGGCCACTTCTAGTTCTGAAGCCTTGGACCAGACCGTCACCATCTCCTCTCTCCCTGTTCATGTGGCTTATTTGTCAAACGGTGAAAATTATAAAACTAACACCGTACCCAGAGGGAGCTCAACGGACAGACTGTGCTTCAGCACCGGGGACATCAATGAGCCTTTCCACTGCCACCACCACCCGCTACCCCATAGTAGAGATGCAACCCAGGAGTGCGCTACCACTGAGCTACACCCCAGCCCTTTTTGTCTTATTCTGAGACAGGGTCTTGCTAAATTGCCCAGGCTGGCCTTGAACTTGAGATCCTCCTGTTCATCCTCCCTGGAATTATAAGCTTGTGCCACGACACACGGGTTGGTTGGGAATTTTAATTTCTTAAGCAGACTTTGGCAGGCTGGGAAAGCTGTTAGATTCAAAATGGAGTCACCTGTGTCAAGCCCTAACCAAACAGAGCTGGCAAAGACCAGGAAGAGAGATTCCCTTACACCTGATTTGCCCGCTAACAGGAGCTGTCACGAGACAGCGGGTTGTTTGTACAGGGCATCTGCCTGTCACTGCCTCACAATCCTGACCTAACAGAACAGTAGGTTTTAAGATTCTACATTTTACCTAGTGACGGCCCACACTTAGGGAACTTTTCCCCTTCCCAGTAAAATTCCATGACCTTTATTCTCCAGGCATACTTACTGTAGGCCAGCCCAGGTTACAGATGTTTCCTAAATTGCAATTTCATTTTCACATTTTATTCCCAGATCAAACTTCCTTTATTGAATATATTTTTCTTGGATGTCCCCAAGGCACATACAGGTCAGGGTCTTACCCCAGCACCCGGGGCAAGTCCCCTGCACTCCAAGAGTGAGACAATAGAGGACACTGCGGTCCAGAAACAGAGTTCAAATCCATATCTGGCTGTGTGACTTTGTGCAGATCAATTGTGTGTGTGTGTGTGTGTGTGTGTGTGTGTGTTGCCAACCCCTCAGTCTCCCCTCCAGTGCTGTTGCCCTTTCTCCTGAAGAGCAGCCTCTTCTATAGACAATCCAAAAAACTCTTTTCTGTCTCAAATACTGAAGGAAGAGCAGAGACCTCGCCAAGTGTTTGTGAGGATTCAATGAGATGAGCATATCCAATGAAGAGGGGCAGGCAGAAGAGGCCACCCTGAATGGCAGGCGCCACTCTCACACAGGACCGTTTCCAGCTGAGGGCCGCTGAGCAGTGGCAGTCGCAGAAAAGCTCTCTGCCCTCCCCTAGAGGCCTAAAAGCAGGACCTAAACTCACGTGGGCTCTTCCTTTCCTCTCCACTTGTGAGGCTAAAGCTAACCGCTGATATCACTGCAGACTCTTATGGGTCCAGAAGCAGAATCCACGGAAAATGTACACAACCAACAATAACCTCACCTTCCTTCCCTGGGCTCCCCCACAAGGCTCCCTTCCTACAAAATTCTTTTCCTTTGTCTGGTCTCTCATGTTTCTCGAAGGCCAGTCCTAATTGCCCCTCTGAGTCACTCCCCTGGGGAGCTCCAGTGGGGTACCCAAGGCTCATGCTAATGAACTTGTTGGGCTTTTCTCTTGTTAATCTGTCTTTTGTTATTCTAATTCATGCATTTGCTCCCTTTCTCTGGGACCAGAGTGGATAAATGAAAGTGAGGCCACCCTAGAAACTTGTTGATCCTGGGAAACTGTTCCTGAAAGCTCAGTCCTTGTCCCCAGGGCAGGGCTTGGATAAAAAGGAAAGAGAAGTTTCATTGCTTTGCGAGCAGAGGAGAAACACAGGGGACTCCTGTCCCAGAGGCTGTGATTCTCCCCATCACTCCCCAACACAGGGCTTTGAAAAGCTTATCCCTCCCGCAACAACCATGTTCCTCCCCCAACTAGATCCCCCTGGAATTAGAGAGGGGAAGATTAGGGAGGAGAGATCAGGGAAGAGGAGAGGAAGAAGAGAAACAAACATGTCCACTTCAGAGCAACAAGGGCTATGTTCAAAGCACGAGGGGACCTGGACCAATTATCCATTTCCCCAAAGTCTCCTTGATTCCCCGTGATCTAACCATGGCCCTGAGCAGGACTTCTTGTGGCCAGGGCCCCCCCTGACTCTTACCTCACCTGTTTCCATAGCTACCAGTAGGTGCTCGGGTCTTTCTCAAAGAGGCAGGCAAGAGCTCACTGGTAAAGGATCCCACTCACCTTGTGTCCCTCCAAAACCAGTTGCAGCCAGGCCCGGTGGTATGCACCTGTCACCCCAGCAACTCAGGAGCCTGGAAGCAAGAAGATGGTAAATTTGAGACAAGCCCAAGTACTTCAACCAGACCCTGTCTCAGAATAAAAAACATAAAAAGGACTGGGGATGTGGCTCAGTAATAAAGCACCCCTGGGTTCAATCTCTGGTACCCGCCCCCACCAAAAATTGCAAAGTTGACCAAGTTATGCTAGGTGCATGTATGTACCACAATGCATTTCAATTATATATATATATATAACTATAATGCATCAATTAAATATAAATAAATAAATAGAAGACCATGAGAGTAAAGAAAGGGGATGGAGGAGAAAGGTGAGGAGGGAAAGTGGTAGTACTGGGAACCGAACTGGAGAAATGCACACGTTATATGCATTTATAACTATGTCAAAATGAGCCCCACTCTCATGTATAATTATAATGCACTATAAAATTTTTTAAAGAAAAAAACAATTGCAATCAATGCTGCCTTTGAACAGGCTGTTCTGCAGTTTCTTATAAAATTAAACATACCATATGACCCAGCCATTCTATTCCTGGTATAACCCAAGAGAAACGAAAAGACATGCTGACACAGAGATTTACATCCAAATGTACAGAGCAACTTTACTTCTCTCAAAGGACAAAATTGCAACCGTTTAGTTTAAGGATCTGAATGGACTTTATTTTCAATTCTATATGCAGGTAACATCTTTTTCCAGAAAGCAGTGTAATCGTTCCAATAAGCTGAGCAGGAGGTTGGGCTGTAGACAGAAAAGACTGAAGAAAGTACCGACAAAGAACAAAAAAATCAGATTGGTCGTTTTAAAGTTACTTTCCTTTTCAGGCAGGGACAGGGAGACAGAGCTACAGAAACACAACTCTTTAATTAACATTAGGTTACATCAGATTATCTTTTGGTATAAGGATTAAGGCAGAGAGAACTTCATTATGGCACCAATTGAAATTGCCCTGTTTTGGAAATTGGGTTATTATCTCTCTAATCCTGATTTCTCAGAAGCAGCTTGGTTTCAGTTTAGTGGAACTTGTCTACAAATGACTCCATTTTTATTTTTAGCCCAGTCTACTGGGGCTTAGTCCCAAACAATGGCCTCCTGTCATTTTTATTTAACATTTGTAATAACCAAACCTGGAAATAGCCCAAATGCCCATCAATAAAAGAACAAGGAAAAACACTTTGGTTGCTCCCTAGTGGACCCAGACAAAAAAAAGGAATGAACTAAAGACTGGGGATGTGGCCTAGTGGTAGAGCTCTTGCCTCACATGCTCCAGGCCCTGGGTTCAATCCCCCTACTCCCAGCACCAAAAACAAAAAAAAAAAAAAGAAGAAGAAAAAGGAATGCACTGCTCCTATAAGCAGCCACACGGACGAATCTCAAAAACACGCCAAGAAAAAGAAGCACGGCCAGAAGGGCTCATACTAGATGGTTCCATTTGTGTGAACTTCTAGAAAAGTTGAAACTAACCTGTGATGACAGATGACAGGGTTTGCCTGGGAGTGGGGGAGGGTGGGAGAGGGTGGGGGAGGGGGGTGAGCCCTAAAATTAACAGGAATAATGGGGCACCTGATGGGAAATGGAAAGGCCACATACCTTGAGGGTAGTGGTTGGTCCCCACATTATGCATTGTCAGAACTTTTGAACTTTGCAGTTAAAGAGGGTGTTTGACTGGAGGCCTGCATTAAGGAAGTTGAGCTTTTTGAAAAATGTTTTTTTAACAGGCTCTCTTCTCAAGCTCTGAATATAACAACCAAAATATAACCACTAAAAGAGGGTCCCCCCATCTAAGCCAAACCATCTCTGGTCCTAAAACGGAGGCAGTGAGGGCAGGCAGGAGCATGATTCCCAGAACTTTTCTGACCCAGACTGCAGTTTGTGCAAACGTGAAGCCGGAGAGGGGAGGGGTGTCCCATCCTTGTTGTCTCACTGGGCCAGGGCTGGTCCTCCAGCAGGCTGCAGCAGGCTAGAGCTATTTCAGGCCCAAGGGCAACATCCTTGAGAAGTTATCTGGAAAGAGTGGGGAGATCACCATGGCAACCTGTCCCAGGCCCAGGCCTGGCAGGGTTCCAAGGCACACAAATAAAGCCGCTGGAATGTGGTGCAGGGCTCAGGTTGAAGTGACTAGAGAAGCTGCCAAGTTTCCATGAAAACCAACGGTGAAGCCTCAGCTCCCGCAACGTGTAGTAGGGAAGCTCTGGTCCTCGTGGGGTGGGCCCAAGGTCAACACAGCACGTTCCTGGACACACAGAGCGCACCTCGGGGTGCCACACACACGTGTGCATATGCGCACACATGCACAATCCCTGTCAGAGGACAGGGGCACTGCTTCTGGAAAATGAGGTTTGATCTGAGGGTATGGCTCAGTGGTAGGGCACTTGCTTAGCATGCACAAGGCCCTGGGTTTGATTCCCCAAGACAGGAGAGAGAGAGAGAGAGAGAGAGAGAGAGAGAGAGAGAGAGAGAGAGAGAGACTGACTCTCTTGTTGAAATGAGAGCACCTGCTTGCAAGTTGATAACTCCAGTGCCCACCCGTCAGTTCCTAGTAACTCCAGGCAAGTTTCTGAAGGAGTTATCCACAAGGGCCACCCCCACACCTCCTCCATGTCTTTCTTGCTCCAGGGTCATCTTCTTCACGAGACCTTCCATGACCACCTTCAACCACATTGCAGCCTTCCCTCAACTCCCTAGTTCCTGCTCGGCTTAATTTTTTTTTTTTTTTTTTTTAGTTCTCGGCGGACACAACATCTTTGTTTGTACGTGGTGCTGAGGATCGAACCCGGGCCACACACATGCCAGGCGAGCGCGCTACCGCTTGAGCCACATCCCCAGCCCAGGGCTTAATTTTTTTTAAGGCACTTAGCACCACCTCACATGCTCCACATCTTGACTTTTTTACCTTGTTTATGGCTCTATTGCCTTCGGCTCTACCAGGGCTGTGATTTTTGTCTGTTTCATTCACGGTCCGCTGAAGCTCCTAGAACAGCACCTGGCATATAGTAGCTGCTCAAGGAATATTGTTGAGTGAATGCATACACTGCTCTGAACATCCACTTTCCCATTGGTAGAATGGGAATAGTTCCACCCTCACAGGCTTCATATGAGGATCAAAGAAGATTCTATGGGTCAAATGCCCAGCCCATAGCTGGGGCCCTAGTGTCATTTCTGGTTTTAGCCTTAATCATGAGCAGACCCCTCATTCTCTCTCTTGAGCACTTTGGTCCACATTCCAGAGCATGATTTGCCTGGGATCTTACCTTCTACCTAGGTAGAGGGTCTAACTGAACCCTAACCCTAAGTCCTACGAAACCACTGGATATTAAAGACAATTAAGTTAGATAGTCAGTCCACAGAAAAACTTCCTGTCTCCAAATTATTTGTTAGGACACCGAGTAAAACTGATTTTTCATTAATAGAAAGCCAGGTCTTCAAAAATGTAAAGAAGAGCTGGCATGGTGGGGTGCACACTCCTGTAATCCCAGCAACGTGGGAGGCTGAGGCAGAAGGATGGCAAGTTCAAGTCCAGTCTGAGCAATTCAGCAAAATCGTATCTTGAAATAAAAATCAAAAGGGCCTAGGGTGTAGCTCAGTGGTAGAGCACCCCCGGGTTCAATCCCCAGTACTGCAAAAAGAAAAAAAAAAAAAAAAAGGTAAAGATTCAAACAAGCAGGAAATGTTCAAGCCATAAAAGGAGAGCACAGGTACTTCTTGTATCCTGAACATGGCTGGGTGGTGTGGTGGGCACCACACAGGTCTGAAGTCATTTTATTCTATATCCACCTTGTAAGGAAGGATCTTAAAAATGAAGAAACTGGGCAGGGGTTGTAATTCCGTGGTAGAGCGCTTGCCTAGCATGTGTGAGGCCCTGAGCTCAATCCTCAGCACCATATAATGAATTGATTAAAGTATTAAAAAAAAAAAAAAAGAATGAAAAGAAACTGCTGGGTGTGATGGCCCACACCTGTAATCCCAGCAGCTCAGGAGACTGAGGCAGGAGGATCACAAGTTCAAAGCCAGCCTCAGTAAAAGCAAGGCACTAAGCAACTCAGTGAGACCCTGTAAAAATAGGGCTGGGGGTATGGTTCCATTATCAAGTGTCCCTCAGTTCAATCCCTAGTAACCACCCCCCCAAAAAAAGTAATAAAGGAACAGAGGTTGAGAGATTCATAAACGGGCCTGAGGTCTCCCCACATTAAGTGGGGAGCTTGGGTCTATTCTACAGGCAATTCTAAAAATAAAAAAGCAACTGAAGGTGAGTATGTGGGATCGACCAAGGAAGGAGGAATTACTCCTTCCTGAAGTTAATCAGGGAAGCTCCAGAGAGGGGCTGACACTTGAGCTGGGCCTGCTGAGTGCCCTGGGCCTGTTTCTGTCTCCTGTCTGCAGAGGTTATCCCAGGCTTTGGGTCTAACACAGCCAATAGCACTTTCTACCCAGACAAGTTTTCCACCCCGTCACATTTCCACAGGGCATTCCTTTGGGATCCTTGCATTTTATTTTTAGCCTTTTACACAGTCCCGTGGCCCGAGTTTGGCATGTTCTGGCAATGGCTACTTTGGAAGGGGCAGGAGCCTCCAGCACCACCTTTAGGAAGAGATCCTAGAAGTCTCCTGAGAACATGAATCGCCAATGTCCAAGTTCATGACTGTACCTAGCAGGATGGCCGGGTCAGCCTGGACCAGCACTTATGTTCAGAGGCTTCGCACAGGGAGCCTGATCAGCCAAGGGTGACCGACAGAGACCACAAATGCTGCAGATCCAGCCCTTTCCCCTCCCCCTAGATGGCCACTGTCACACACTCACCTGCAGGCTACCTCTGACCTCTTGAAGTCTCACCTGCTGTGAAAGAACAAGAGAAATCCTGGAGCAGAAGTCAGAAAACATGAATTTTGGCCTGGTGCTACCATAGACTTCCTGTAAACTCTAAGTTATGTTAACCTCTCTTGGCCTCAGTTCCCTTATCTAATAAATGTAGAGGAAGGATAGATTCAAAAACCAGGATTTTGAAGTCCTCAGTTATTCTCCTGAAAGAAAACAGCTTAGAGAGGATTCCAACTATTTTCGATAGAAAAAATAAATTAATTTCTCTGATAAGTCCACAAAGATTAATTTCATAGATTGTGGTCAATCACAAGGGTACACTAGTATTCCCAGGTATTCAATCTTTTTTTTTTTTTTTTTTTGATACTGGGAATTAAACCCAGGGATGCTTTACTACTGAACTGCATTCTCACCAAACTACATCCCTGGCCCTTTTTATTTTATTATTTTTTTAAATTTTGAGACAGATTCTTGTTAAGTTGCTGAGGTAGGCCTTAAGATTCTCCTGCCTCAGCCTCCCCAGTTGCTAGGATTACAGGGGTGCATCCTGTGCCCCAGATATTCGAGAGACAGGAGGATCACAAGTTTGAGGGCATCCTGAGCAACTGTTTCAAAATAACATTTTTTTAAAAGGCTGGATGTAATCCCAAAGGTTTAGGAGGCCAAGGCAAGAGGATCTCAAGGTCACGGTCAGCCCCAGCAACTTAGTGAGCTCCTGTCTCAAAATAAAATATAAAAAGGGCTGGGGATGTGGCTTAGTGGTAAAGCACTTGCAAATCCCTGGGTTCAATCCCCAATAAAGAAAAAGAAAAAGAAAGAAAGAAAGAAAAGAAAAGAATGAATAAATAACTTGTGTTTGATGGTGAAGATCTTTCAAAATGTGAAACCGGTAGAGGATGCTATAGTTTGGATCTTGAATGTGCCCCAAAGCTTCATATGTTGAAGCTTTGGTCCCCAGGATGATGGGTAGATGGTAGGGCTGAGCAGGGGTCCTTAGGTCACTGAGGACTTGCCCTTGAAGCACACTGTAGGAGCAGGCTTCTTCCTCTTCCTGTTTTGTTTCCTGGCCAGGAGTGAAGAGTTTTGCTCTGCCATGAGTTCCCACCATGATGCGCTGCCTGACAAGGCCCAAAGCAACAGCCCAACTGATCACGTACTGAACCCTCCAAAACTGTGAGCCAAAATAAACCTTTCTTCTTTATAAGTCAATTGTCTTAGGAATCTGTCATAGTGAGGGAAAGGTGGCTAACACAGAGGAGAAGACGACAAAAAGAGATAGCCTTCTGTTTGCCTCAATGGATCAAGCACCCGAAATGCGCCAGTCACCACGAGGCACCGATGTCACATACTAGAATGACCCAGCCCCTTCCTGTGGGCAGCTCAAGGACTAGGGAGGCAGACAGACGAGCGTCACAGTAAGTGGCATCTCTCCTCTGAAGGGGCAAGAGCCAGGCTTTACAAAAGCATTCAGCATGGGCACTATTTTTGAGGAGCTGGGGACAGCTTCTTGGGAGAAGGAACATCTCCCAGGTGGAAATGAAAGCCAGAGGTGAGCCAGTAGGAACAATGGGGCATTGCAGTCATTGAGAGTACCAGAAAAATCTAGGACAGGGTGAAGCCGTAAGGGCACAGGGGGGCGTGTGTGTGGGGTAAGAGGCTTCAGAATCCATCTTGGGGTACCGAGAGGCCCCTGGAAGGTGGGTACACAGGGGAGTAACTGGAGCTGAAGAAAACTGCTGGAGAAGGAACGGAAAGGAAACAACCCAGGAAGCGGGAAGACCATTCTAGAGGCTCTTGCAGGATCACAAGAGCCTGGCGACCAGGGAGAGAACCAGCGGATTAGAGAGTGCTGCTCTCCTTGGGTTGCAGTAACCGAGGGCCACAAACCAGGCACCTTAAAACAACAGAAAGGTATTTGCTCCCTGTTCCAGAGGTTACAGTTCCCAAGTCAAGGTGTCAACAGGGCCCCTAGGGACTCTGGGTAGGATCTTTCCTCCCCTCTGTGTAGCTTCTGGTGGGAGCCATGGTCCCTGCATCCACATTCACTCCAGTGTTGCCCCTGTGGGCACACGGCCTTCTCGCGGTCTTCACGTGTCTGATACAGGCACACTGGATTTTAGGTCCACCCTGCTCCAGTATTGCTGTCAGACCTTTCGGACTACGGTCACAAAACACCATCGAGACTGGGCTGCGCTTATACACACAGGAATTTATTTCTCAGGCTGAGAAGTTCAAGGTCAAGGCAACAACAGATTTGATGTCTGCTGAGGGTCCGTCTTCTCATAGGCAGCACCTCGCCACTGTGTCCTCCGTGGAGGAGGGGCCTCTTTAGAAGGGGGGATGTCAACATGTGAATTTGGGGAGTGTAAACGTTCAGAAAATAACGATGACTTCATCTTCACCAATTACATCAGCAATGCTACTTCCAAGTAGAATTGTTTGTGAGATACTGGGGGTTAGGATTTCAACGTAAAAATTGGGAACCAAAATTCACCTCATAACAGAAAGATTTAAGAAACAGCATCAAGAAGACTCAGAGTTTGGTTATGTGTGGGGGGAGGGACGATTAAAGACTAGAGGTCAACATTCCCAGAAACTCGAAGCTGATGTGTCATTTGGCCACCTCTGACTTCAAAGGAGGCTGAGAAACACATTATTTTTAGCTTCTTAGAGAAGACACTCTCCAGTTTCTGAGTAGATGAAGGTCAAACACACTGACCGGGAAACATCAGAAGAGAAGGAGATTTCAAGGAGATGCATCTTGGATGTGGATCAACTTAGGAATTTGTTCAGTTGCAAAAACTAAAGACCCTTGGGGCTGGGGCTGGGGCTCAGCAGTAGCACGCTTGCCGGGCACGTGTGAGGCACTGGGTTCAATTCTCAGCACTGCATATAAATAAATAAAATGAAAATCTATCAACAACAAAAATTTAAAAAAAAAAAAAGCCCAAGACTGAAACAGATATGGACTGACTCATACATCTCCAAAATTTCAGCGTTTGACATTCTTTTTTTTTTTCAATATATTTATTTATTTTTTTTTTAGTTATAGGTGGACACAATACCTTTATTTTATTTTTATGTGGTGCTGAGGACTGAATCCAGTGCCTCACGCATGCTAGGCAAGCACACTAAGTGAGCACTGTACCTCTGAGCCACAACCCCAGCCTCCTCCACTCCCCCCACCCCTATTGACATTCTAACCATCACTACCTTAGCAGGTGACTGCAGGGTGGCAGAATACGCTACCTCAAAATATGTCACTTTGGCCTCAGGATTATTTTGAGCTGAACATACTTCTTGAGAAACAGCAGGTGCCAGAGGCGTGCTCCCAACTCCCTTTTCTTCTTAAAAGCAGGAGATGAAATTCCCACGAATGCTTCTCTTTGTTCAGCCCAGTGCCTGGCCACTGTCCTGGGTCGTCCCTTTCACCTGGACCTCCCGTGCACGTGTAAAACCTGAGTGCTTTTCTCCTGCTGAACCACAGCAAACTCCTCTCTTGGGCCTGCCCTTTACTTTTGTTCCAATGGGACTCAAGGTTCAGAGTCTGCATGGTGAGAGGGGACATGAGACAGAAGTTGGAATCATTATAATTAACCTGAGCATGTGGGAAACCTAGGAGAGGCTGAATGTTACTATACACAGCTCATGACACAACGAGGCTGAGCTATGTGTTACAAAACAGGCAGCAAGGATTGGGCAGAACAGTCTCCAACAAATTCCAAATAACCAATACCTGGTTCATGGGTAGTAGCTACCATGCCAAAACCCTATTTTCCCCTCTCTGGGATATTGACCCATGGAGCAGGGAATAATTATTCAATTTCTCTCTAGGGATAATATAGTTTGGATTATATCCCCTTTAAATGTGTATGTTGTGTTCAAACCAGTACCTTAGAATGTGACCTATATATGGAAATAGATCTTTTTTTGTTGTTGTTGTTGTTCTGGGGACTAAACATAGGGGCGCTTAACCACTGAGCCACATCTCCAGCCCATTTTCATATTTTATTTACAGACAGTGTCTCACTGAGTTGCTTATAGCCTTGCTAAGTTGCTGAGGCTGACTTTGAACTCTTGATCCTCCTGCCTCACAGCCTTCTGAGCTGGATTACAGGTGTACAACCCCCCGCCCCCAGCTAGAAATAAGGTCTTGATAGAGATAATTTGATTAAAATGAGTTTGTTAGGGTGAGGCCTCATTCAATATGACTAGTGTCCTTATAATAAAGGGAAATTTGAACTCAGACACACACACAGGGAGAATGTCACATGAAGACAATGGCAGAGATCTGCAAGTGAGAGAATGCCAATTGCCAACAGCGCACCAGAAATTAAGAGTGAGTAATGGAACTTTCTTTTACAGCCTTCGGAAGGACCAACCCTCTGACATCTTAATCATGGATTTCTAGCCTCCAGAACTGTCAGGCTATCAGCTTCTATTTAAGCCACTCAGTCTGTGTTATTTTGTTATAGCAGCCATAGGAAACTAATACAGAAGGCACATGCAGCAATGAGATTAGATACGATTTCCTAGGAAGGTCATGTTGATGCAGAGAAGAGGCAGGAAAGGAGGGAGAAGGCTAGTACTTGGGTCATGTATTGAAGGGAAAGTGTCTCTTCCACAGTAGAAGAAATGAGGGAGACCTCATTGGAGACGACCTAGGCGTTGACTGTCTGAGATTGGGTGTCTCAGAAGCCATCTCTTAGGTGAGCATTCCTGCACAGTGAGTTATTAGAAAGAATTCCAGAAGCTGGGCGCATACTGTAATCCCATCAATTCGTGAAGCTGAGGCAGGAGGATTGCAAGTTCGAGGCCAGCCTCAGCAATTTAGTGAGACCCTAAGCAATTTAGCAAGACAGTCTCAAAATAAAAAATAAAAAAGGCTAGGATGTGGCTCAATGGTAAAGTGCTTCTGGTTCCAATCTCCAGTATAATATACATATCTCTCCTAGGAAAAACCTGTAGTGAAGTGGAATAAAAAACCAGGAAGGTAGAGAGGTCAAGCAAGCATACAATGACAGCAAAGTCCCCTGAAGGGTCACTGACTTGGGCTCATCCTTCAGGGGAGTCTCCTGCCTCAATTGCCCAGGTACTTAAACCCATCAGTGAAAGGGTAAGAGCCGCCCTGGAGGAGAGGGAAGATGTAAATTGGAGCCACTCTGGTTCTCTGAGTTTGGGGACCTAAGGACAATCCACAGACAGGGACAGAGTGCTGGCTGCGGAGAGTGAAAGCACAGAGGAACTGTGTGCCCAAACTATGGAGGAATCCTAGGGGCCCTGGGCGTGGCTCTGATGGCCCCTACTACCCAGATGCCGGCCAATGGGGCTTGGCAGGACACCGGGTTAACACATAGGAGGTCCTATGGGACATCTGAGAATGAAGAAGATTTAAAGGATGAAAGAGAAAGTTGATTGGAAGAATAACAGGAAGCTCCCCAAGGGGATTAGTTTAGAAATGGTTCAGAGGCATCCCTGAAAAGACTCCTGAGCTTGGGCATTTGAGAAGTGGGCACCTAGGCACATCTTCATGAGAGAGCGGTTGAGAAACTCAGAGAAGTTGGGTGTCTGCTGGACAAGGAGGTAGAGGGGAGCTTCTCGGGAGAGCTCGCATTCCTGATAAGCTTGGTATGGGGTGAGGCTGCAGCAGGTGCAGTGGAAACTTGAGAGGAGCAAAGCAACAGGAAGAGGCAACATGGAGCGAAATGCAGAGGAGGGTGTGGAAGAAGACAGATGGTGGGGAGACCTGTGTTTTGGAGATTAAAGCAAGGATCTGAGGGTTGTGGGGGAAGGCAGACTCAACTGGCCACAAAGCTTCCACAGAATCCAGGAAGTATGTTGGTGGGAAGGGGAGAGGTTCAGAACATTCTGGCAGAAATTGGTCTTGTCCTAAGTTGGCGTGCTTTGGAAGATGCTTTCATCAAGGCAAACTGCCCAGTGATCATCCTATCTAGTCTCCAGGACTCTATTGGCAGTTGGATACAGCAGGAAGCTGAGAAAAGCAAGTAGGTATGACCCAGCCCTCCAGGAACAACCAGCAACGGCCAGCAGTGGCTGCAAAGATTTGTTTCTAGTGGAATCCCATAGCCTGAAAGTCCCTGGGCGGGAGAAACCATGTTTACTCAGCTCTGAAACTGAGCTGAATATATCAGATTCCTACAGCACATACTAGATGTCACCTCACTAAAGTGTTTGTTGATGAAATAAATGAATAAATGATAGATATGTTTTATATTATTTGTGATGGCAGTTAGCACAGCCATGTAACAATGTGGAGTATTATAGAGTGATCAAATTCAAGAATAAATTTGCCTTAAGACTGATCAATAGTCACCCCCACTCCCCTCCAAAATCCTTGGAATAAAACTAAAAGAGGTAAGAGGTGGCAAATGAATAATATATTGATTGTTGGGAAGAAATGAAGACTGATTACATGATGGGGAAATATTCAAAGTAAACTGACATTTTCAGTGAAAACCCTCTTTAGTTGGTGTGTTGGGTTTGGAACTCAGTCTGCCGTTACTCTAAACTACATTCCCCAAGGGGCCCAGTAAAATACTAGACCTTCTATTTAACACAATGAAGCAAATGCTACAAAACATAGTGAAGACATTATCATTAAGGAAAAGTATTAAGTAAAAAGTATTAAGTAATAGTAGTAGTTTAAAAGTTGCCATCTGAATTATGCAGCTATTACTCGTGTTAATAAAATCCTTTAGAGACATGGTAAGATGCTTTGCAAGTAATGCTAAAAGAAAGACAAAGAAAAGCCAGATTTTTAAAAATTGTATAATATTCTAACTGAGCACAATACTGCATGCCTATAATCCCAGCAGCTTGGGAGTCTGAGGCAGGAGGATTGCTGGTTCAAAACCAGCCTTAACAACTTATAAGGCCCTAACCAACTCAGAGAGACCCTGTCTTTAAATAAAAATGTTAAAAAGGGCCAAGAATGTGGCTCAGTGGTTTAGCACCCCTGGGTTCAATTCCTGGTATAAAAAGAAAATAGAAAAAAAAAAGTCTATTTTGATACTAGGGAATGAGGTTGATCAAATTATGTTATGTGCATGTATGAATATGACATAATAAATCCTGCTATTATGTATAATCATAATGCACCAATACAATATTTTAAATATATTCTTTTTGGGGGGACATCCTAGGGATTGAACTTAGGGATGCTTTACCACTGAACTGCATCCCCAGCCTGTTTTACTTTTTTATTTTGAGACAGGGTCTTCCTAAGTTGTTGAGGGCCTCACTAAATTGCTGAGGTTGGTCTCAAGCCCGCAATCCTCCTGCCTCAACTTCACAAGTCATAAAGTATATCCTTAAATTTTTAAAAACATTTAAAATACCTCAATTCTGGAAACTCTAACAAAATATTGTTAAGAGAATTTAAAGAAGACTTAAATAAATGAAGATATACCATGCTCATGGACACAAATAATATCATTGGAGTTCTTTAGTTACCTTAAAACCACGAATCCCTTCCTCAGGAACTTATTGTTTCAAATGGTGGTTTACATTTCATTTTAAACATCTGAAAAGTATAAACATTTTACTGTACTTTCTTGAATTTGATTGATTTTAGGTGGGCTCAACAAAAAAGAATATTTTTGAACCTGCAAAGGAGATAACCAGAACCTTGACTATGGGACTTTTTTTTCTTTTTGGTACCAGGGATTGAACTCAGGGGTGCTCAACCACTGAGCCACATCCTCAGCCCTATTTTGCATTTTATTTACAGACAGGTTATCACTGAGTTGTTGAGGCTGGCTTTTAACTCATAATCTCCTATCTCAGCAGCTGGGATTACGGGCGTGCACCACCACGTCCAGCTCAATTGTGGAGTATTTATTGAGGTAATATCTTAGCGGTGAGCAAAACTCTTGGGCTCCTTTTAGCTATAACGGTCTGAAATGAAAAGTCTGTGCCTCAGAGGTAAAAAAATCAACATGTAAAATTACCTCTAAAAATGGCATTAATGGACTGGGCATGGTGGCACACACCTGTAATCCCATCTACTCAGGATGCTGAGCTAGGAGGATCACAAATTTGAGGTCAGCCTGGGCAACTTGGCAAGATCCTATCTCACAATAAGAAATAAAAAGGACTGTGGATATAGTTTAGTGGTAAAGCATCCCTAGGTTCAATCTTAGTGCCTGGCCCCCAACACACACACACACACACACACACACACACACACACACACACACGTGCACACAAAGATAGCACTAAGGAGGAGCTGGGAATGTAGCTCAGTAGTAGAATATTTGCCTATCATGTGCAAGGCCCTAGGTTTGAGTGCCAGCACAAAAAAAAAAAAAAAAAAAGATAGGATTAATGAAATAATCTGTAGGGTTAAAACAAAAAATCTTCAATTCCCCGCCCCCAAGTAAAATGAGATTTTGCCAATGGGCCTAGATTATTACAGATAAGGCTAGATTTTTATTTTATTTTATTTTATTTTTAGTGCTGGGTTTTGAACCCAGGGCCTTGTGCATGCAAGGCAAGCACTCTACCAACTGAGCTCTATCATCAACCCTTAAGGATAGATCTTTAGATCTTTAGGATCACTGGAAAGTTAACTAACTTTTAACATGAAAAATCACTAACAATATTCATGCCCAGTATTTGGAGTCAGACTTAAGAGTGTGATCTAGCAAGAGACTTCAAAGGGACATCCAGAAGGATGGAAGGAAAGCCTGGTAGTATCCTAGAAGCCAAATGAAGAAATTCTGTAGGTACCAGACTAATCAAGATCAAGAAAAGGAAAAAAAAAAAAAAGAGTAGATATTTTAGATAGAACAGATTAATAATGGAACTGGTGACAAGAACATTAGAAAGAACAAAAGAGGGGAGGTAAAGGATAGAAAAATTAGTAAATTCAGGAAATCACTATCAACCTGGGACATAAGAGCAAAAATGTTTCCAAAAGCTCACAGGCGGAGCTGGGGTTGTGGCTCATCCGTAGAGCACCTGCCTAGGACGTGTTAGGCGCTGGATAGGATCCTCAGCACCACATAAAATAAATAAATAAAATAAAGGTATTATGTCTAACTGCACCTAAAAAAAAAAAAAAAAATGCTCAGAGGCACAGGGTCCCTAAGGCTTCTGTTTGCCATTGGAGTTCAGGTGTCTGAGCAAGAACCTAGGAGCCTATATTTCCAAGTCACTGTTCCTGTCCCTGTGGCCCACTGGAGCCAATGCGGTCACCATAATTTACTTCTGCTGCCAAAGAGGACACCAGAATCCAGAGGCAGAAAGGGAGTGGATCCTCTCCTCCTTGCATTTTTTAGTTATCACACCCACGCCTTCGGTGTGAACCTAAACAAAAGCCAGCTCACAAGGGAAACTGGGAAATACAATTTGACTTTCTCTGATACACAGCAGAGTGCGGAAAGGGCAGATGGGGGCTGAGAGCAACTGGCAAGTGAGTAGCAGGCTCCCCCGGCATCCACATCCATCTATATTCGCACAACAACTGTAACAACTTCATGCTTTCCCAACTAAGAACAGGCGCCCCCCCCCCCAAAAAAAATGAATCCATGTAATATTTCTCTCTGGATGACTTAAATCCTCCTGAGCCCCATCTCAATCCCATTTGGATAGTCTTTCACTAGCCCGGTCTGAATTGGAGTCAGACACCCGCCTTGTCTTCCCTGTCGTTGGAGACCTAGGGACCTACCAAGCTAGACTGAACTTCTTTTCGTAACTTCTCACTACTGAAATGACATGCTCCGTACCATGTTTCCCAGACACACCTCCTAGGCTTCTTCCTCTAGGTCGTTAGGCTTTGTCACCTTCTTCACCCACAAGGCCTCCCCCATCTCTTCTTTTGACTCCTCTGCTCCAGATCCGCGGCTGTCAAGGCCTGGCTCAGGTTGGATTCCGCCACACTGCCCTCACCCAGAGTCGCCATCCCTCTCCACGAGGCTCCCTGGGGTGGCTTCTTCCTGGCATGGGCACAGCACGCTGGGGCACGCACGGCCTCTCCCGCATATCCATCTACTGACCACTGTTTGGCTGTGGAGCCTGGGGAAAATGAATCGGCAATATGCAGCTGGCTATTAATTTGAAGCCCAAGGCACTTAATTCCCAGCAACGGCTTCCTGTGGCCTCCCATAGTGCCCACGCAGGCCCTGCTTGATTCTGAATTATAATTTGAAGCAATCTGTCATTTCCACATTGCAAACTTCAAAAGACTTCAGCAGGCCTCCAGAGACACTGTTCTCAGATTACTTCCAAGCTAACGACCCCGCTAAACCACACAGCTTGCCAGCTAATGTCAGGACAGAAGCAAACAAAATGCTTTCAAGGGTTTCCTTGAACAGGAATTGTTCACCCTGAGAAAATTTGAAGACGCTGAAAAGCAAAGACCCAGAGCTAAACAATTTCTGCATAGGCATCCTGGGATTGTTCCTGACAAAGATTAGAGGAAGCAAAATAGTTGTACATTTTTCTTTTCTATAGAGGCTTTATGATGTGATTTACAGGGCTGCGGTGCAGCTCCACCGTAGAGCACTTGTCTGGTTGATGAGAGGCCCTGGGTTTGGCCCTGCGCATTAAAAAAAAAAAAAAAAAGCAATTTGCAGTGCTGACTCCTGCCAGCAGTGAATATTGTTCTTAAACAAAAAAGGAAATTAGCAAAGAGTTTATAAACCTGGGGGTTTTATTCTGTCCTGAATGAATCATGGCACTTTCTCTCACTAGATCTTCGGTTTCCTTAACTGAAACATGAGAGGTTTGAACTAGATAGATAATCTCCAAGGGACCTTCTATCATAAAATCCAAAACCATCTTTAATGGCTTTCTGCTCTCCTTGTTACAAAACATGCTGAAGACCATTTATTCACTGAAGACCATTTATTGCCTATCAAAGTAGGGGTCACCACATACAACTACTAGAGTTGTGCACTGGACAAATCCAGAAGTCCCATTCACAGTATAATCTACGTAAACTAAACTCCTATGTTGTGCACAACCAGACAGCCATAGGTAACAGTTCTGATTAAGCTCAATTTCATACACATGTAAGGTTTCATCTTTATTTTTTAATACCCATTATTTCTTGAACTTGTATCTCTACAAACAGAGATGAAACTACTGCTAGGCGTGGTGGTGCACACCTGTGATCCCAGCAGCTTGGGATGCTGAGGCAGGAGGTTCAAAAGTTCAAAGCCAGCCTCAACAATTTAGAGATACCCTGCCTCAAAATAAAAAGGGCCAGAAATGTCACTCAATGGTAAAGCACCCAGATTGAACCCAGTGTGTTCAATCTTTGGTACCAAAAAAAGGGGAGGGGGAGAAAAAGAAAAAGAAACTACGTTCTACAAGATTTTTAAGCAAACTACAAGCCAGCAAAACATTTGCCATGAAAATAACTGGAATAGTTATCCTTACCATAAAAAGAATCTTCAGACTCCTAAGAAAAACATTTACAAAAAATGAGCAAAAGAAGAAATAGAAATGGTTGATAAGCCAAGAAAAGCCATCATATTCATGAGCAATTGTGTAAACATAGATTTGTTTGGTTAGTTTGTTTGTCTGGTACCGGGGATTAAAACCAGGGGCACTTGACTACTAAGCCTCATCTTTAGCCCTTTTTATTTTTTAAGACAGGGTCTCCTGTTGTTTAGGGTCTCGCTCATTGACTGAGGCTGGCTTTGAACTTGGTGATTCTTCTGCCTCAGCCTCCTGAGTGTTGGGATTTTAGGCATGCACCATTGCATCTGTATCAAGTTTAGTTTTAATATTGAAAGTTGGAAACAGTCAAGCATTGAACATTCAATAACAGGTTATCTTTTTTTTTTCTATTTTTATAGAAATTGTTTTTTAGAATTTTGGTAAAGTACATATAACACACAATTTACTATTAGAACCATTCTAAAGTGTACTCTCAGGGGGCAATCGTCTTTATGGTATTATGCAACCATCACCTCTATCTGGTCAGAACTTTCTTGTCACCCCAAAAGAAAATTTCTTGCCCCTGTGTTCCTTTCTCCCCAGCCTCTGGTGGCCACCAATCTGCTTTCTGTCTCTGTGGATTTTCCTGTTCTGGATACTTCCTATGAATGAAGTCATATAACACAGGTCCTTTGGTGTCTGACTTTGTTTCACTTAGAATAACTTTTTCAAGGTTCCGTCCTGTTGTAGCATGTAACAGAGCTTCGAATCCTTTGTGGATGAATCATACTCCACTGTATGACTACACCTTATTTTATTTAACCATTCATTAACTGATGGCCCTTTGGACACTTTTCACCTTTTGACTCTTGTGTATAGTGTTGTCATAGACATTACGTCCAAGTATTTATTCAAACCCTTGTTTCCCTCCCTTGGGGTACACACCCAGGAGTGGAATGGTTTTGTCATATGGTAATTCTATGCTTCGCTTCTTGAGGAACTGCCCAGCAGTGTTCAATATCTGCCTCCCACTGTCAACGCATGAGGGTTCCGTAGATTAACACATTATTACATGCTTGGGGTGACAATGTGTGCCTGTTGTCCCTGCACTCAGGAGACTGAGGCAGGAGGATCCTTGAGCCCAGGGGTTAGAGACCAGCCTGAGCAACCCAGCAAGATCCTGTCTCAAAGGGAAAAAAAGGTTGTTGCCCACTTTGGCTGTGCCAGATTGTCCCGTCATGAATGAAACAAAGTTCCCGCTGCTACTAAACTTACTTAAGAAAGGACTTGCCTCCCATGCATGAGGCCCTCCCTGGGTTCCAACCCAGCACCACAAAAAAGAAAAAGAAACTTACATTCAACAGGAGAAGTCAGGTAATGAAGACAAAAAAAGAAAGATTCGTCTTTAGATTTTTTTTTTAAACTTCTTAAAAAAATATAAAACCCATTGTTAACATTAAAACCATACAGAAGCAGGCTGCATTGGATTCTGCCTGGCTCTACTTTTCTGACTCTGGTATAGACTCCCACTTACTAACACTGGTCTAGCTGCTACAAAAAAATCAATGCTGAGCCCCTATACTATTCCTCATAACCTGTCGCAACTGGCCCTTGTCAGCAGAAAGAGGTAGAGTTATTGTTCTGTTTGGGGGACTATCTTTACCCTTTGGCCAACTGCACAGCAGGGGATGAGGACAGAAACTCTGGCCTGAGAAGGAAATAAGGGGAGCAGAACTTCTCTCTCAGGGTGTCCAGCTGCTTCTAGAAATCAAACTGACATTAGACAGCTAAATAGGAGAAAAGCACACAATGTTTTTACATAAACATAGGCGCCTCCACAATATAGATTTCTCCTACCCTTGACCCCCACCTCAAGTGAGAAGAATGTTTTTTTCCTCCTGCTTCAGGAAGCCATCTTTCATACCAGAGTTTCCTCTCTGGCTTTGAGGGAAGGTCAGAGAGCCCCACCTGCACCTGATGCTTTTCAAGTGCCTTTAGCTCAAAATAAACCTTATGCAAAAGAGACATGGGGGGGGGGTGGCATATCCTACCACTTCCAAGGCATGGTGACCAGGAGCTCCCACCACTACCAAGTAAGACATCAAGATTCACAGGAGTGCCAGGCACAGTGGCCCACACTGTAATCCCAGCAGCTCAGGGGGCTGAGGCAGGAGGATCATGAGTTCAAAGCCAGCCTCAGCAAAAGCAAGGCGCCAAGCAACTCAGTGAGACCCTGTCTCTAAATAAAACACAAAACAGGGCTGGGGACGTGGCTCAGTGGCTGAGTGTTCCTGAGGTCAATTCCCGGGACCCCTCCCCGCAAGAAAAAGATTCACAAGAGTGACAGGAGGTAGTGAGGATAATGGAGAACTGAGAGGATGAATACCAGTTGTGATCTGAGACCAAGGGCAGCTATGGGGACTGCCGTCCATCCCACTAACCTCCCCCTTCGAGGAGAGACTCATGGGACCCCCGGAGGGACTGCTCCCCAATCATAAAGAGAAGTGGACCTGCATGGAGCAAGGCGTGAATTCTGGCTAGCTCTTAGGTCTCCCTTCAACAAGAGCCCGACCAGGAGGTGTGTAGTCAGCTAAGAGCACTGCAGCGGCATCTTTGGGGTCCACGGGCACATTTGGACTGGGGCTATGCTCCTCCCTGGCAGCCCAGCCAGAGATTGAGGGGGTCCTAGGCCTGGCATTCCTACCCAGCCTAGGACTCCTCACTGGGTGAGCTTCGCTGAGGGCTGCCTCTGAGTTGGTGAAACCTCCTTAGAGCTGTACCAAACCCTGAGGGTCCTGCACACTCTTCCTTCCTCCCCTCCTCTCACAGGTCACATCTGGTCTGAAGATCTTCCCTCCTGTCTCCTGTTCCCTTTCCCCTTTTTATTTCGTGGGCATGAACCTCAGTAGGTCTCCTGAATTTCTCGCTCCCTCTGGGGAACTGCTTCCCAGAGGACCCACCACCATGCAACCTGGTAACTCCACCTCTAGATATTTACCCAGGAGAAAGGAAAGTAGGAATCCACAGAAAGACTGCAAGGATGTAATGAGAAGCTTCATTCACAGCAGCCCCAAACTGCAGACAAGCCAAATGTCCAGTAACAGGTGAGTGGATAAACAAACTGGAACACAGCCCTATGCAGCAGTCAGAGTTGCCCCAGAGAAACAGAACCAGCAGAATGTAGAGATAGACCTAAAGAGATTTATTATAAAGCCAGGTTCAGTGGTGCACACCTGGAATCCCAGAGACTTGGAAGGCTGGGGCAAGAGGATCCTAAGTTGGAGGCCAGCTTCAGCAACTTAATGAGACTCTGGGCAACTTAGACCTTGTCTCAAAATAAATAAGAAGGGTCAGCGATGTAGCCCAGTGGTAAAGTGTTCCTGAGTTCAATCCCCAACACCAGAAGAAAACATGAGAAAGGAAGAGATTTATTACAAGAAATGGCTCATGCATTTATGGAGGCAGAGAATTCCCGAGATCTGAAGACAGACCCAGGGGAGCCATGGTGTGGTTCTTGTCCAAGGACAGTAGACTCTCAGCTCAGATAGTCAGAGTTCCCCTTTCTCAGCTCTTTTATTCTATTCAGGTCTTCACTGATTGGATGGGGGTGACTCTCTTCCACTGATTCTAATGTTAATGTCCTCCAAAAACACCCTCAAAGACAGAGAGAAATGTTTCACCAAATGTCTGGGAACCTCAGGGCCAGCCAAGTTGACACATATAATAACCACCTCTCTATACATTGGACCACTTGGCAGTGGAATAAATTAAATGAATGACAGATATGTACAGATCAATGGATGGATCTTATGCATGTGCTGAGCAAAACTCAAAAGAACAAAAATACTGTATGATTTCATACATACAAAATGTCATGAAAGGTTAAAAAAAAACCATAATAAATGAAAGTATATTTGTTGTTCCTTGGGGCCACAAGTAGAAGGGAAATTGAGTGGGACATAACACAGAGGCTTCTGGGGCAACAGGAATATCCCACATTGCTTTAGGCTTGGTGGACTGGTTTGTAATCCCAGCTGCTGGGGAGACTGAGGCAAGAGGATCACAAATTGGAGGCCAGCTTGTACAACTTAGTGAGACACTGTTTCAAAATAAAATTTTTCATAGGACTGAAGTTATAACTCAGTGGTAGAGCACTTGTCTAGCATGTTCGAGGCCCTCGGCCCAATCCCAGTGTAGGGGGAAAAAAAAAATCCTTATTTTTATCGAGATAGCTTTTACCCAGGTATAGAAATTTCAAAACTCGGGGCTGGGGATGTGGCTCAAGCGGTAGCGCGCTCGCCTGGCATGCATGCGGCCCGGGTTCGTTCCTCAGCACCACATACCAACAAAGATGTTGTGTCCACCAAAAACTGAAAAATAAATATTAAAAAATTCTCTCTCTCTCTAAAAAAAAAGAAATTTCAAAACTCTTTGAAAGGTATGTTTGAAATGTGTGCAAGCTGTCATATGCAAACTACAGTTCAATAAACTTAATGTTAAAATATCTAATTTTAACTAAACTCATCACAAAATGTTTAAGGGCCTTTACAAATTTTCTTCAAAGAAGCTGTAGTTTGAAGTCAACATGAATATGTAGTTCCAACAACTGGCTGCCAGTTGTCCCAGAACAAACTCTCCGACACAGTGGTGTACAGCTGGGGCGTGTCCCTCCCTTTTCTGGGATCCTATTTCCTTGCCTCTAAAGCTGGGTGGGGGGCTTGAACTAGATTGGTGGCCTTTTGGACTACAGAAGGTCCCAAACAGGTATGGGAGGAAAGCCCCCCAGGGATGGCTTTATAGATTTGGTTTCTGATAAGAATTTATATAAACAAGCTCTGTGGCTTCCAAAACGACTAGACAGGGTGACCTCTAAAGCCACAAATCTCTGGCCGTTGGCTTGGGCTTTATTGCACAATACAAGTTGTTACATGTCAGCCTAGGTAACCAGTAACCCTTGGCAATTCTGTAATATCTTTTAAGACGAAAGTTCTTGCCCTTTTTTCCAGCCCCGCCCATTCTCTAAACCCTCCCTGATCCACTTTTTAGGAAGACCAGGGAGACGTTTCAGGGCAAGTCAGAATCTAGCTCCAAAATCAGATTCTCTTGCTCCACCTAGGTTCTAGCACTTTGGAGCTGGGAGCCATGGCTCTATTTTTTTTTTTTGGGGGGGGGGGTGGGCAGGAAAGTACTGGGGATTGCACTCAGGGGCTCTCGACTCCTGAGCCACATCCCCAGCCCTGTTTTGTGTTTTATTTAGAGACAGGGTCTCACTGAGTTGCTTAGCGCCTTGCCGTTGCTGAGGCTGCCTTTGAACTCATGATCCTCCTGAACTGCTGGGATTATAGGTGTGCCCACCAGCACCTGGCCTGGCTGCGTATTTTTTGCTCATGGAAGTGACCCAGAAGGGAAGGGAAATCGATGATGCAGGAGAAAGAGGAGTTTAAGGGGCACAGTGCTGGGGAAGCAGTTGGCCTTCCATGTCAGGGACAGTCCCTCTCTGCAAGAAAAGGACAGGCAGAGGACGAGGGGCTCCCGCCCTGGGGGTGCTGTTGGTGGCAGCAACAGGAGCTCCTCTGCCCCTGTTTCTATTTTCTTGATGAATTCAGCTGAGAATGAAGAGGATGCAGAGAGCCTTGGAAATCTGAGGCTAGAAAGAAAGGGAAGAGAACCCTGGGAAACAGGAGTGATTGGAGGGAAATGCCCCAGAACCTTCCGGCTGTGCTGAGCCCTCACTTGGGACCTAAATGTAAAGTGAGAGGCCAATTCCTGTGACGTGGGTTTTCTCAGGCTGGAGACAGGCAGGAAGACAGTGGTGTGAGGGGAATGAGGCTTTGCTGGGGCAGGGCCACCCAGGGACTGGGAAGTCAGAGAGTGCAAGGGACCTTGGCTAGGAAGCCATCATGGCCCCTGCGGTCTAAGCTGGATACCAGGGAGGTGAGCACTTGAATTTGACTGCACTCACTCCCTGCTCCTGCTGTCAGGGAAGGGGAAGTCAGTGAAACTTGAATTTTTGTGTTTGTTTCAAACAGTCTCTGACCCCAGGCCTAGGGGCACTCATAAAAGGAACAGATGCCTTTCAGTAAACCCAAGACAATCCTTTGTACTTGACCTGTGGTTATCCTCTGAGGTTGGATCCTAATCACGATAGGCAGTTTAGCGGTATTAAAACTAACCATATTAAAATTGGTGAGTGAGCGGGGCACAGTGGCATCCGCCTGTAATCCCAGCAACTCAGGAAGCTGAGGAAGGAGGATTGCAGGTTTGAGGCTAGCCTCAGCTACTGAGCAAGAACCTCAGCATCTTAGTGAGACTCTATCTCAAAATAAATAAAAATCAAAAGGACTGAGATGTATCTACCTCTGTGGAAGAGCATCCCTGGCTTCAATTCCAAGTACTGGGGAGGAAAATGGCAAAGTGAACTATGAACTATGGAAACTTAATTTAAAATAACTTGTTTACAAATAACACGTTCTTTGCTGATGCAAACACACCTTGAAAACACAGGAAATCTCTTATCTTTTATTCCCTGAACCTTATATATTATCAGAAAGCTTCATAGTGTCTTGAAGACTTTTTTTCTTCTCTATAATGAAGTCATAGTTCCTACTGCAAAGTAGTGAAGATTAAATGAGACAATGCAGATAAGATAGTTAACACAGTATTTGGTATGTTAGTTCTTATTCAATGTTACCTTTTATTTATCATCATCATCCCCATTTCTATGCAAGTCAACTACAGAAGCATGACATGAAATGTACCCTTTTAGTCTGCTCAAAAAATCCTCCCCTTCTTTCCTCCTGCTAATAAGCAGAACTTTGATTTTGTTGAGGGTAACGGTGGTTAGCTTCTCTTGAGTATAAACTGGGTCATGAGGCTCAGTTCTGGTCAATAAAGTATAAGCAGGAATTGTTGGTGTTCCTTACATATAAGGGGTAAATGGTGACTGAGCACCATGTACCTTTTGCACCCTGTTCCTATTCTTTCTCTTTTCCTGGAATATAGATGTGACACCTGCTGCTCCAGTAGCTATTTTGTGACAACAAGGCAATCTGAATATAAACTCCAGAACAGAGCTGATGAAGACAAACAGAAGCTTGGATGGAGACTGGACACTTACCATATACTAGAGCTGCCATACTAGTCTTGAACTCTATTTCTGATTTCTCATTATTCAAAAACAAACAAACAAACAAATAACTCTATCTCCTAATTTTATTTAGACCTGTTTCCTCTTCTATAAAATAAAAAGAATAACAATAATCTAGCTTATAAATTTGTTGTGAGGATTAAATGGGTTAATATATGTGACTTAAAAAAAACAAGGCCTTGCACAGTGGTGCACACCTGTAATTCCAGAAACTCAGGAGGCTGAGGCAGGAGGATCTCAAGTTTGAGGTCAGCCTCAGCAACTTAGTGAAGCCCTAAACAACTTAGGGTGAAATAAAAAATATAAAGTTCTGAGGATGTGGTTCAGTGGTAAAGTACTCCTGGGTTCAATCCCCAGTACCAAATAAATAAATAAATAAATAAAGAAGGAAGGGTCAGGCACAGTGGTAGATGTCTATGTTCCATTGACCTGGAAGGCTGAGGCAGGAGGATCACTTGAGTTAAACCCAGTTTGGGCAGCAAAGCAAGACATTCTCCTTCTTATTTTTTGCAGTGCTGAGAATGGAAGCCAGGGCCCAATGCATACTAGACAAGCACTCTACCACTGGGCTACAATCCTTACCTCTTAAAATAACAATAATTGAAAGCTATGAACAGGATGGCCTCCAAAGCCATAGCCTCCCACTACATCTTGGATCACCATCCTCGCCCTTTGTGTAGAAAAATGCCTGGCATCTATGTTACCGGCTGAGTGGTTTCTCAAGTTCTTCATCAGAAGAATTGGATAAAGATCCATTCCTCATAGGACAGACTCTTCATTGGGATTTCTTGTTTGTTAGAGAAAAGAGACACAGCATTGACCTTGAACGTGTCTAGATAATTCTGGACAAAGAAGGGAGCTGGTTTTTCTTGCTGTGTGAGGACTGTTGGGGTGGGCTGGAGTCTAGAGATTCTAATTGGCTTTGGGCACGTTTTCTAATGCAGGTCCTAGGCAAGTATAATTTCATACTTGTCTAGTATGCATGGAGAGAGAGGGGTCCATCCGGAGGTGCATAGTCTGTCTTTGCCCTGTGATGAGGATGTGTACCTGCAGCTGCTAAGAGAACACATAGTTGAGGCGTGGAAGAAAATGCAAGTCTTGCCACCAAGAAGTGAAGGGCCCTGGGAATGTGCTGTGTTGGTGGCCCTTTTCTGTCCTTTGTGTTGTTCGTTGGAGGGTCATGGCGAGGGCATTCTGGCCTCCATGATGTACCTGGCTTCTGAGGCTCATGGGCTGAGAGTGAGAAGGGAGGGAGGGTACCCCAGGAGGGAGGGGTACCCCTCTCTCTTAGTAGCTGGCAGCTAGTAGCTAAGGTCCTGGGGTGCATTCGCCCTTGGAAGGAGCTGTGTCCTTTAGTTCTCCCTGTTAGCTAACAGGATCAAGACTATTATTATTCCAGGATTTTGTTGCTAGAAATTGAACTCAATTGATAGTTGATACAGCCACTATGAACCCATTATGTCCCATTGTCCCATTTAAGGAACACCTAAAAACTTAAATTAAGCAACAAATTTACCACTTATGGTTACTTTGAAGTAACCTTGGTTTTAGAATCCTGTTGTTTAGAGAAAAGTAATAGGTGAATGATTAGCGATAATTAATAACAGCAATAAAACTGATAACCATAGTCATATTAATAATTAATGATTATTTAATAATTATATCAATGAACATTATATCATTAATATTAGTGATGATGAATTATATAATAAGCTGCAGGCTATAATTTCAAATGCATTTTAATTTACCTGTATCAATGTCATTGAAATATTCATAGAATTTAAAACTTGGGACTTAGGGGCTAAAAATTATATTTATTAAACTATTTAATGGCCAGGGAAGATATGTTTCTTTTCATCTTTTTATTGAAAAATATGGGACACTTCTAGAATTTGCCATCAACCTTGGGTAGGAGCTATGCTAATCTTCTCTGTATAGTTCCAACTTTAGTGTATGTACTGCTGAAATAAGCACGGGAAGACATTTTTTATAAATATGGTTGGGGAAAACGACAAAACTG
Source organism: Ictidomys tridecemlineatus (assembly GCF_052094955.1). NCBI lineage: Eukaryota > Metazoa > Chordata > Mammalia > Rodentia > Sciuridae > Ictidomys > Ictidomys tridecemlineatus. The sequence goes on along the minus strand of NC_135487.1, from coordinate 16,013,377 downwards.
TACATGTAGTATGATTTGAATTTTAACAATTATGTAAGTGTACAGAAATACATCAAAAACACATAATAGTAATTAGCTCTGTGAATATAATCACAGGTGATTTTCTTTTTCTTTAAATTATTCATTCCTTCTGGGCACAGTGGCACACACCTATACTGCCAGAACTCAGGAGACTGAAGCAGGATTGCAAATTCGAAGCCAGCTTCAGCAACTTAGCATAGGCCCTCAGCAATTTAGCAAGACCCTGTCTCAAAAAAATTTTTAAAAGTAATAATAATATAAAGGGCTGGGGATGTAGCTCTGGGGTAAAGCACCCCTGGTTTAATTCCCAGTACCAGAGGAAAAAAAATGTTTTTAATTCCCCAAATCTTAACAATAACCATATAATACTTATACCTAGGAAAAATCTTATTTTGAGACTTAGGGCATCACTAAGTTGCTGAGGCTGGCTTTGAACTTGAGATCCTGCTGTCTCAGTCTCCAGAGCCACTGCCATTACAGGTATGCGCCACCACATCCAGCTACAAGTCTGTTTCCTTGCCACTAAAAAACATGTAATAAAATACCAGAGAAGATTAGCTCAGCAAGCCCTTCCTGACAGCCCCCTGTTTTAGAAGTTAAAAACAAAACAAAGAAACCCATTACCATTTCCTTCATATTGCAATCTACAACTACTTTAGTTGTTTACCTGCTTATTTTCGGTTATCTATCCCCTAGAAACATAAGTTGCATGCTGTTTATCACTGAATTTCTGGCGTCTAACATATGACAATTAAATTTAATTAATTTATTAAAATTAATAAATATTTTAATAAATTAAGTGCCAAAGCTTCTGGGGAAACATCAATGTAGAAACAATAGCTCTGCTACAGAGCTCTATACCACCTGTGTCAAGTCACTTAATTGCCTTGGATACTAATTGATGCAAAAATAATTCTTTTATGGGCCTTTATCTAAAACAAAAGTTCATTTAATTAAAACTTGAGTCCCTGTTATCTGCTTGGTTCTGGCATGCCAGGGATTTTCTAACAAGAGGCCCCTCCCTCGTGTCTGATAAGAGTAGGAATAATTCTCAGGAGTTCTCGGAAGTGAAAAGTAGACTAAATATTATTTGCATTTTTCATGCGCATATTCTCCACAAATGCAGAATGGAGTTTTTGAGGCTACATATGATGTTTGATGAAGGGTAGTGGAATGTGTGTTACCATGTCTTAACATATTCATTTTAAATTCAAATTCGGTAATTGTAGATACAACAAACCCTTAACATGGGGGGAGGGTGTGCTGGGGTGTAGCTAAATAGTAGAACCCTTGTCTTGAGTTCAAGTCCCAGAACTACAACCAACCACCAGAAAACAAAAACAACAAAAAAAGAAACTATCTTTGGGGTCTTCCGGGTGTGAAGGAGCCCAACAAGTTTGAGAACCACTACAACACAGGAACTTTGCACACCCAGGAAGCCATTAGCAGCCAATACAGTCTACATGATAACAGAGATTAGAAGGTAAGGACTGGTCGGCCTAACGTCAGGAGGAAACTGCGGGGATAGGTGGAGACGACCCAGAAAGGTGTGGGCTGCACGCAATCCAGCACCGCTGCGCGGGGAGTGTGCCCAAGACTGCTGACAACAGAATACACCTCCTAAGTTTGCACACTCAATACAAGCGATAAATTTCGTATCTTGGTGGTCAGGAACCCAATAAAAGCCTAGGCATAACAGGGCAGTCTCTCTGAATTTTAAAGCTAAAACCTCTGTCCATTTAGTAATAACTGTAAAATTTGGCCTAGGGGCCAAGCCATTTGTTTCCTGGGGGAGGAGAAGGCGGTGCAATCCAGTAAAGGCGGGAAAAAGAATCACTAAAGAAAGAAAGAAAGAGAGGGCTGGGAAGGGAGGGGAAGAGGCTGAGCTAGAAGCCAATGAACGAGACCGAGGCTGCAGCTCGCGCTCCAGCCCTCCGCATGCGCAGGCGCACGCCTGGTAATCTCGCGGGAAAGAACCGTTGCCGGGCTCGGCGTTGCGCCGTGGTGGAAAGAGGAGTGGAGGCGGGAGTGAAGTCTCGCGAGAAGAGGGTGGTTGCCGTAGCGGAGTCCTCTGGCTGTGTGTGTGTCTGTGTCTGTGTCTGAGGAGCCGCCGCCGGAGCCGCGGACGGTTTGCTGAGCCCGTTACTGCCTCTGGCCAAGACTCGCGCCGCCGTCATGTCCCGCTACCTGCGCCCCCCCAACACGTCTCTGTTCGTCAGGAACGTGGCCGACGACACCAGGTAGGTACAGGGCAGGTATTCCGGGCCTGCGCGAGGAGGCCGCGGGCGCACGCCGAGAACCAAGCGGCGGCGGGCCGGGGAAAGGGCGGGGTGAAGATGGCGGGTCCCGCGCCCGCTTTGGCGCCCGAACTAGGCCGCGCCGAGCGAGGCGGCGCCCTGGGCCGTCGGGCCCGGCCGGGCGGCCGCAGGGCGCGCGGGATGTGCGGGCCGCGTGGCCTGCCCGCCGCCCGCTGCCTGGGAGCTCGGTTCCGCGGGGTGCACGCCCCCTCGCTCAGCAGCCGGGTGGGTTGGTTTGTTTTAATTAAAAAAGAAAATTGCATTGTAATAACGGGATTGAGGGAGAGGAAAGCATTTGCTATCCTTTTTCCCCCGCCGCTGTTATACATGTATTTGTAGTGTTTAGAGACTGGGCTTAAATAGGCTTTGTTTTCAGCAACCCCCTTAATTGCTTCGAATTGCCTAAAGAATTTTTTTTGGAGAAGCTATTATTACATGAGGATGTTTAATATTTGACAAATAACCTGCAAACAAAGTGTTTTTCGGTTAGCGTTTTTTGATTTACTTTCTTCTGTCTTAAAAATGTAGGGGAGAAAAGCAATAATTCTTTTAGCATCTAGAAGAACCTCTCCTTTGTCATTTTCACAATGTTTAAAAGTTGTTTTTATTTGAGGCTTTGTTTCTGCCCCCCACTCACCTTATCTACCACTAATTAATTGACTCACTATAATTTGGGGGTAATTTTGTTCGGTATTTTCCAGAGTATTAGAGTTGATTTGATACCGTTTAAAAAAAAAGAAAAGAAAAACCAAAAACCCAGAACCTTACCGCTCTACCTTTTGTGAAAAATGAAGGCTGTAGATTTAAGAATTCTGATTGTTTCCTTACATGTCTTTTCTGTTGTGATGTAAAATAATAAATGGACTCATAAGCTGCATTTATCTTTCAAATGCTTGGATCCTGGCTTTCCTTTATCAAAAAGATATTGCCATTACATTTTATGTATTACAGTTGGCTTTTTTTTTCTTCTTTTGTGGTGCTGGGGATTGAACCCAGGACCTTGTGCATTCTACCAACTGAGCTATGTCCCCAGGTCCTACAATTGGCTCTTAATGTCAAAATTTAGAATGCTTGTCTGTTTCAGGTCAGTTAGGGCAGGGATACAACTGAGACCCAAAGGTCACACAGTGTTACTAATAACAGTTTCTTCTGTTAAGAATATTGGAAAATAATTACTACTTATAAAACTCTTTTAAAGGCATGAACATAAAAATTTGAGTTCTTTTCATGATGTTTTAGGTCTGAAGATTTACGGCGTGAATTTGGTCGCTATGGTCCTATAGTCGATGTGTATGTTCCACTTGATTTCTACACTCGACGGCCAAGAGGATTTGCTTATGTTCAATATCCTTTCTTCAGATGCTGATTAGTGAGGGGTGTTGAAGTTTGAAATTCAAGTTTATGTAAGTGGTAACATCTAAAAAGCAGTTTATTTTTGTCCTCTAATAAATGTCTTATGTCTTCAAATTTTTGAAAATTAATTCTGACTCACATTGCTCTTACTATTTTCTTATTAATCCAAAAATAGTTAAATATTTAAATTCCCATTCATGATGCTGAAACTCAAATCAGTGATTATAATGTGTGATTTAAATTTGAATACACTCTGGTTGCTACCACCTTTAATGTAAGTCAAATTAAAAGTTAATATGTTCTTGTGCTTAGCAATTAAAGTTTAGTATTCTTGTTTGTTAATTTGAATCACTTGATCAAAAACAAATTGTATAAAAATGAGGTAAACTTCTTTAATATTGTCCCCTAATTTGCTGTCCTCTGTTGTTACCTCAGAATGTAAAGCTGTACAGTTATGGCGACCCCAAAGAGAAAGCATGAAAGAACCTTTAGAGTAGAATTCAACACTTAAGGCAAGTAGACAAGCCAAAGACCTCTTAAGGATCAGGCTTGAAGAGAAGGGAGAGTTTGGGAAAAGAAAAAATACAGAAAAGCTGGAAGAAGGACAAGCCTAATGGGAGACAAAGCCTCGCTTTATCTACAAAGGGGGAAAAGGTTGTTTTTCAAAGTTAAAGATAAAGCCATCTGTCATATTTGGCCAAGCATCTCATGACAAGTCCTTCTGACAAGCACTTAAAGAGTTAAAGGTCAAGATGAAGTTGAATGATGGCCAAGATTAAAGGAGTCATACCTGATGTATCCTACAGAATAACTTTTCCTTTTTCTTTTCTTTTTCTTTCTTTTTTTTTTAATGGTTTATAAGCAGTTAATTTTCAAAAGTTATTTTGGTTTGGTCTAGTGACAAAACCTGTAACTTGATTTGTGTGGGCCTTTGATGTTGTGATTGTGGTCTTGTATAAATGCACTCTCTCTTAGCTTATCAAGTTAAAGTGTAACCGGATGTAACATTGTTAAGCTTAAATTCGGCATATTTTGGTTTTGGACCAGGTGGTCAGAGGCTCTTTGAAGTAGCATGAATTTTTGGGCTCAAGCCACAGAGCCCTGCTTAAAAGGGAGACAAGTGCATGCATTGGGGACTACCTAGAAACAGCTCTGGTGGTCACATACTGTCAGATCCACTAGAAACACCTTATAGATTTTTAAATGGCTTCCGGGAACATACAAATTCCTAACTTCTGGAGCTTAACTCTGAAGCTTGCAGGCCCTGCACTGCTTTAGCACATATGATCAGTTAGCCTTGAATGGGTTGCAGAAGGCCTTCTCCCTAGTATGGATACCTAACCGGGATGTATGGGAAATCTATCCTTGACCCAGAGTTTCAGGTGACTTTGCTTCTTCCCTTCAGTGAAATCATCTCCCTGCAAAAACAAAGGTTTGGGCTGTGGACTTGAGGTCAGAAAGAATTCTTACTACTAAAATATTCAGTAAGTCCCTTAGAACTTTCTAGTTAGAGTCCTAGTAAGTATTAACAGGGAAAAGCCAAAGCTACTCCTGCAGGGCTAGCAAGTGTGGAATTTAGTTGCAAAACTGTTAAAGAGAAGATATATCTATATATGGATGGCTTGGTAAATAAAGGTAGTGATGCATTCTGACCTATAATTTTGATCTGATTTTACGTGGCTTGGGATGGTGTGAAAACCAAGAACAGCAGTACTTTTGTCTCAAGTGGTGATATTTGAGCCTTTAGAAAAGTGTGGTTATACAAAGGAATCGAAAAGAATGATAATTTTTTAAATACATGTTCAGTAAGTCTTGACTATGGTCTTAAAATAGTTAAAAAGGAAATACATCTCAGGCTTATCAGTTTCATGTTTGGAAAGACCCTGAAGTACAAATTTCTTAGTAACTGGCATCAGAGTGATACTTGGCTACCCCTCCTGCTATGCTCTCTCCTATCTGACTCTTCCCAATTGGCTTTCTCTTCCTATCCGTGGCTTAACAGGAGCAGTGTAGAACCTTGCCATCCAGCCCATAATTTTTTATAGCCCTTTTTAAGTTAAGTATTCTCTCTTGGGGTGGCAAAGTAGAAGTAGAATACCCCTTAGCGAGCTTATTCCTTTTGATTAGTTTGGATCCCAACTGCATTAACCTTTATAGGTCCTGAGTCTCTTCATCAGCCTTTTCATTTTGAAATGCCAGGTTATTTAAAAATTGAGCAAACCTCCTTCCATTTAACTTACACACTGGCCCCAGGAAGAGCGATCTGGGGACCCACTACAGTCCTTAATTCCTTTCAGAACACAGAGAAGTCTAGTAAGGCTGAGGCAGACCATTTCATCTGAAATTAAAGTACACTCATTATAAGTCTTGAATATGTCACTTCAGGAATGTTTTTAATTCTAACTAAATAAGCTCTCCAAATCTTGTGTGCTAATGTTTTCAAATTTAAGAAATAGAAATGGACATACTTAAGGACATTTATTTATTTACTTACTTACTTAATTACTTATTGATGGGGTAGAATGATAATCCAAATCAAAACTTGGCTCCCTTTCCAAACCTTTTATATCAAACACTGCCTTGAATGTGTATTTGACTTCTGTTAGAATAATGATTTTAGAAAAGGAGCTACATTTGAACAGAATAACTAGCCCTCAGAGTTCTGCTGACATGAGTGGGAAAGACATAGCAACTTAGCTTCTCAGATCAAAAATGAATACCAGCAGATCCTATTTGACACTGGTAAATGTTATCTTGAAATTATCAAGTTAGAAACAAAACTACTTTGCAGGAAGCTATATATTTAGTATCATGGCTGGGGCTTTCCAGTTTAGGAATCCTTATCATGTTCTGTTTTTTCTTGATAGCATGCTTTTACCATCTGCATGGATGTAATATGCATTTGGTATAGTGATTGTTTTGAGTATTGCTTGACTGTCTTGATACCCACAAGTGGTTAGCAGCCTGTCTTCCTAGTGCAGCTCAAGGAAGACAACTATGTGAAATAATAATATTAGATATAACTGGGGAAAAATAGCAATATACATTTGAAATTATGCTTTCATCTTTTCTAAGATAAGGCATATATTGCTTGCTTACACAAGAACTATTGGCCTTTTCCCTTTTTTTTCTTTAAAACAAATATGTGAAAGCTATTTTGGTTTCAAGAAATTTTTGGCACCCAGGATAGAATCCACTGGCTTGTTTTTCTTATTCTTTCTTGTTTTATAAAGTTAATTCTTAAAACTCTGGGAATTTTTTAATAGGATAACTTGGTGATTTAGCTCTAACAGATCTGATAACATGTATTCATGTGTTTTTTCTAAAAGATTAGCTTTAGAAATCACAAGTACTTTTATGTTGTGAAGCATATTAATGGCTGAATCAACCTAAGTAACAAGTAAGATTTGGTTGGTTTTTTTTAGAATATTAGGACATTATGAATTGTTCCAGACCTACCAACTGAACTTTGATTCATTATCAAAGTTTGCAAAATTTCCCAAGCCCCTTAACATTTAGCACATTTGAGGATGTTCGTGATGCTGAAGATGCTTTACATAATTTGGACAGAAAATGGATTTGTGGACGTCAAATCGAAATACAGTTTGCACAGGGAGATCGAAAGAGTAAGTACCATTATGCCTAACATAAGTTTAAATCATTTCTAGAAAACCATTGTTGCAATTAATATATTCTGTTCCAACCCCAAAAGATCAAAAGTTGATCAGTACCACTATCAACTGTGACATACTGGGAGTGAAATTGAGAAGGATAAAAATTTATAACATTTTGGATCTCTTAAGCCATTTTCTTCGTTGTAGAGATCTTCAAAGGGGTCTGAGGTTGTCGCTTAGTGGTGGAGTGCTTGCCTAGCACATGCAAGGCACTGGGTTTGATTCTCAGTACCAAAGGTATTTTGAAAAATGAAGCTTTAAAAAAAAGATCTTCAAAGTATAATTGTTATGTGAGTGCATGGCTATGGAAGTGAACTGATAGACTGGGAGGGGCTATCCAGATTAAACCTAGAATAGATCTTATTTTAGTATTCTGTTTTTATTATTATGGAAGGCATATACCAGGTTTTAGCTGTATTTCAATGAGGTAGGAGTATAGACGGGTGAAGTAGACTTCCTTGTGGCTGAACCATTATTTGATCCTGGAAAAGATACTAGAGGATACAGATTAAGGGAGCTGCTAAAGGGCTGGGGTTGTGGCTCAGTGGTAGAGTACTAGCCTAGCATGCATGAAACTCTGGGTTTGATCCTCAACACCACATAAAAATAAAAAATAAAGATATTGTGTCTACCTAAAACTGGAAGAAAAAAAAAGCACTTAGGTAGTCATAAGTTGTTAATTCTCTTGTTCTGGAATGGGGTGATAGGTTCCTAGATAGTCCCTGTTTTTTATATATACATATACAATCATACATAAAGTTTCTATGTAGAATTGAGTGAGATAAGAGTTGAGGGCCGGGGCTGGGGATGTGGCTCAAGCGGTAGCGCTCTCGCCTGGCATGCGTGCGGCCCGGGTTCGATCCTCAGCACCACATACCAACAAAGATGTTGTGTCCACCGAGAACTAAAAAATAAATATTAAGAATTCTCTCTCTCTCTCTCCTCTCTCTCACTCTATCTTTAAAAAAAAAAAAAAAAGAGTTGAGGGCCAAAGATATAGGTATAAATAAGCATAAGCCAAGGAAATTATGGTGTCATTTTTACATAAAGTAGTCTTGTGATACACATCTTTGAAAATAAATACCCAAGATTAATATTTGTAACCTTGAACAAACCCAAGAAAGAAAAGAAGGCTCAATCAGTCATCTTTCAGATCTGCATCTTACCAAAACTAAAGGGATCTCTAAGACAGATTGCAAAACACATTATTCCTTTGTTTTGGTATTAGAGAAGGGAATGTGGGCTTGTTTCCCTCCCCCTTACAATTTAAGGATGTAAATAATAAATTTCAAATGTTTCTGAATATTTGTGTTCTGTGTATTTCCTAGCACCAAATCAAATGAAAGCCAAGGAAGGGAGGAATGTGTACAGTTCTTCGCGCTATGATGATTATGACAGATACAGACGTTCTAGAAGCCGAAGTTATGAAAGGAGGAGGTCAAGAAGTCGGTCTTTTGATTACAACTATAGAAGATCTTATAGTCCTAGAAAGTAAGTTTGTACAGTGATCTGTTTTTAATAAAAAGATGTGTTCGTGGTCAGGAATGGGGGCATGGACCTGTAGTCCCACCTACTGGGGAAGCTGAGGCAGTTGGATTGCTTGAATACAGAAGTTCAAGGCCATCCTGGGCAATATAATGAGATTCTGTCTCAAAAACAAAGAGGGTGTGTTCGTTAGCATTTTTATCTTTTTGTATGCTTTATGTGTTGAGTACTTTGTTGAGACTAAAATAGTGTTTTGATTGAAAAGTTTTAAGACCTATAAGTAGACATTTGTCACTGTGTGCTTTTTCTGATATGCTTTTTAGCAGTAGACCGACTGGAAGACCACGGCGTAGCAGAAGCCATTCCGACAATGATAGGTAAATAACTTTGCTTTGAAAAAAGACTCATGTTTTTCAATTCAGAGTGAACTTTTGCTCTAAAAATAACAAATTTGATTAATATAGAATCTAATTTTTACTCTAATTGTATCTCTCCTCTGTTTTGAAAGATTCAAACACCGAAATCGATCTTTTTCAAGATCTAAATCCAATTCAAGATCACGGTCCAAGTCCCAGCCCAAGAAAGAAATGAAGGCTAAATCACGTTCTAGGTCTGCATCTCACACCAAAACTAGAGGCACTTCTAAAACAGATTCCAAAACACATTATAAGTCTGGCTCAAGATATGAAAAGGAATCAAGGAAAAAAGAACCACCTAGATCCAAATCTCAGTCAAGATCACAGTCTAGGTCTAGGTCAAAATCTAGATCAAGGTCTTGGACTAGTCCTAAGTCCAGTGGCCACTGATAGTATAAACCATGATAATTTTTAGGCATGTATCATTCATTTACTCATAGTTTGGTATACTTAAATTATCAGGAATACAATGTTGCAATGATGCGTAAAAAAACACTTGTTAGTTTTCCCTGTACCAGGCAATGGTTATAATTAAAATGATATGCTGTTGAGAAGCCACTCTTAAGAGTCCAGTTTGTTTAATGTTATGGGCAGCTACCAATTTGTGGTGTCTCTGTATATTTTTGTAAAGATTCTCATTTTTTTATGCTTGAAGTATTTGGTGGAAAGATGTTGGTTGACCATAATTTGCAACATTGTCTTATTAAAAATAAACTTTCATATCCATATTTGGTAGAACTGTTAACCTAGAAATGTAGCTTGCTAATAAGATGGAATGATACAAAAGTGAAGTTGTAGCCACAGTACAACACTGACTGCTCAGACACATTTAGGTTCAGGGTGGACCTTTATGTCTTGTCAAGATGTCTAGGCCCGTGATAATAGTTTATTTATGATACAGTGTGGAATAGTTCTTTTGTTAACCCCACTGTCTTGGGGAATGATGCCAACTTGGTTAAGTAACATTTTCAGGGAGATTAAGTTTTTGACTGAAACATGGAGCCTTCACTGCTTTTTTTTTTTTTTTTTTTTCCTCCTTTCTGGTTTCTATGAAGGTTTGGAACATGAAAACATCAGAAAAGCTCCCCTTAAAATTTGAGCAGGTCAATGATGACAAATAATTTTTAAGGGGAAAAGAATGTTCTTAATATAGTTACTCTAAAATTTAAGAGGCATTGTTGCTTAGTTTTCTTACTGCTGTTAGGTGCACGTAAATTGTTTCAAAGTAGGGGTGTGTGGGTGTGTGTGTGTGTATGTACACGTGCGTGTGTATAGCGTAAAAGAATGAATTTTGATGCTTAGAGCCCTAGTCTTGTGCATTTGTATCAGAATTAGCTTACCTCTTTATGAGGGAGGCTTGCTCTTCACACCTTGGTTTGTTTAATGTGAGGCAAATTGAAAGAGAACACTCCCATTCTAGGCAGATGATTCTGTGGTGCCATGAAATTTAAAATAATTTTGGAAAAGGGGTTAGTTTTAAGCAAGAGCCACCTCTTGAGTTTTTGATTATCAATGTCATACATGACTAAAAATTGAGAAGTAATATCATTAACTATAATTTCTAGTATTTCTCTGAATGATCATTTGGAGGCAATTAAAAGTGACTTGAAGTGTCCAGTCTCATTTCAGAGTAAAAAGCTAGCATCTTTTAAAATCTCAGATTGCTTGCTTGCTTGCAGAAGTAAGAAGTATTGTGGGGAAACAATTCCTTTAGAGAATTATTTTCTTCAACTTTGGTTTTAGAAATCTAGGCCTAGCCTGTAAAGAACAAAAGAGATGGTTTTTAAATACTGTTTGTGGAATGTGTTTAAAGGATTGATTCTACAACCTTTGTATATTTGATAGTATTTCTAACTTTCATTTCTTTACTGTTTGCAGTTAATGTTCATGTTCTGCTATGCAATCATTTATATGCACGTTTCTTTAATTTTTTTAGATTTTCCTGGATGTATAGTTTAAACAACAAAAAGTCTATTTAAAACTGTAGCAGTAGTTTGCAGTTCTAGCAAAGAGGAAAGTTGTGGGGTTAAACTTTGTATTTTCTTTCTTATAGAAGCTTCTAAAAAGGTATTTTTATATGTTCTTTTTAACAAATATTGTGTACAACCTTTAAAAACATCAATGTTTGGATCAAAACAAGACCCAGCTTATTTTCTGCTTGCTGTAAATTAAGCAAACATGCTATAATAAAAACAAAATGAAGGAAATAATGATTAACTGGAATTATTATAGTATTGGATATGATTCTAAAATAAAAACAGTCCTTTGTAGATTTAGGAATATTTTTATTCAGTGTTGCACTAGGCATAACTTACTTTGGAAATGATAGGACTTATCAGAAGTCTACATCTTTTACATAGTATTTAAGGCCTCCTTGTGTATGTCATTCATGATTGCTCATTAAGCCTCTAACCTAAGAGGTTTTTGATAATGTTAAGATACATATTAAAATTAAATTTGGGCCTGCTAGTTTTAAATTTATACTTTCATTGATGGCTGGATCAATAATTCTCTCCCCCCCCCTTCCTAAACAAGATGCATTGGGCCTTATGTTTATGACAATATTTTAAATTCTTTTTCATTGAATGTTGGTGAGCATTTATTAAGTGATAACCACTGTGGGGGAATAGTGCAGGTGTTATGTGGGTTGATTTCTGGCTACTTTTACATTGATAGCAGGTAATTTATTTAATTAAGTATTTACCACGTGCCAGACACTGTTCAAGGGCCTGTGTGTTGATTCATTCACTCTCCACAAAACCCTATGAGAAGAAAAATGCTCTTATTGTCTCTCTGTCACGGATAGGGAAACTAAGGCACAAAGAAAAGGCAGTAAAGGACTAGTCAGGATTAGATTTAAACAGACTATAATTTGAGAGAAGTTGGTTAGAGCCTATGAAATTTTTCAGTCTGTTTAGAATTAGAAGGCCTAATGTTTTAATTTTCTTTGTTAATTTATTTTTAGACTCAACACCAATTTCTTGAGAAGCTTTTATATTATTTTTTAAATAGCTTACCTAACAGCTTCACAAGGATTATACTGCATTTGAACTCAGGATAGTTAGGATCTTACTTATATGTAGTGAGGATCTTTTTGCACCAGTGAGCTAATTTTGGGTCACATCATTGATGGGTTTCACAGTTACTGAGAATCTTCTGTGTCTGGCACTGGGCTTAATATTGAATAGTCATATCAACACACAAGTGAGGCTAACATTTCACCTCTTTTTACCTGAGACCCCTCTGCATTTTTTAAAGCAAAGTAAGCAAGAAGAAAAGAGATAGTGCTACATAGAGTATGAGCTCTTAAGTTACAACCTAGGGGAGAGACCTGGGAACTACTGTACTATTCTCTTGAAAATTTGACCCAGTAAGCTGCTACATCCAGTTCAACTAACAAAATCCTGTATACCACAGAGAAGAATAAAGAAAACCAAACTGACAAACATCCTTCTTTTATTTAAGACCAAACTGCAGCTGGAATACCCAGTACAGTTCTGCTTACTACACTTCAAGAAAGATCTGAAAGCGGAAAAAGAACCAAAGAAGGGCAGTTCAAGCGACCAAAGGGTGGGTGGAAGGTGCTGCAGTATGAATACTGTACGAATATTTTGACTCTGGTCTGAAAAGATAAAAGAATTATCGAAAACTACATGGAATAATTGAAGTCCCTTCGAGTTTGAAAGTAAGCATTTTAGGACAAATAAAAGGAAATTCAACTTTGTACTTGTGGAAACTAATCCCTAAATATGAACAGGTTTATATTGATTCATGGGTAACAGGTCCATAATAAATTATTGGAAACTAGGATGTCTGAATATCAAGGAAGACAGCCATAGTCTCTTACAGTGCCTCTATTGGTCTGTCTCGAACTGAATTGGGTGGGAAAAGGTATGGTCCAATATAAACTTTTTCTTGGTTATCTCTTAAAAGTCAGTTCCATTTATGCCATTATTGGCACGTCTTGCCTTTGTTTATTCTGGTGCCAGTGTTTTCTGCTTGTTTGGTTTGTTGCCATCTGAGTTTATTTACTTGTACCACATGCAGTTTACATCTTCTTTAACCACTCTGTTTCCCAGGTAAATTCTAATTATACTTGACATCCAACTGAGAGGGCCCATCTCTTCTCACCTCTTTCATAGTCAGTATGTTCAGCAAATATTTATTGAGCCCTTATCATGGGCAAAGCATTGTACTGGATAATTGGGGAAAGAATGGATAATAATTCCTTTATTCAATAAATGTCTACTGAGCACAATCTAGTGAATTGTTATAATATGGCCTCGTTGTTTTGGGGTGTATTATAACAATATTTTACACCATTCATATCCTAATATAATTATAAAGCCCAGTATACTATCAAAGATAAGTAATTTTATGGTTTTCAGCCTTTTACAAGTATATTTGTTTGCATCCCATTAATACAAATAATGAAAAATGTTTTAATTTGTAATAAACTGATTTATTGTGTAGTGACTGTTAATATACTAGTTACTAAATTGTTAACTCTGCCTCAATCACACATATAAGGAAGTAATCCCAAAAATAAATATTTAATTTTGCATTAGCTATAAAGGAGATCCTGGGTGCTATAATTAGATTATTTGGAGGCAGACAGCTGTTACCCCAGCTGATTTAGTATGTTCTGTAATTGAAAAAATGTTCACCAAATTATACTTCTTAGTCATTTACCTGTACATCTTACAGGGGACATGTTCTGTGTATAGTGAATAAATACCTTTTATAGTGTCACAAAATGTTTTGGATTCCTTAGTTCCTTATTAGGATATAGTTTGTCATATTGATTCCCTCACATTTAATTTTCATCTTGAAATCTGGAAATGGAATTTAAGCCTTTAAATTTAGAAGAATTTTGAAAATATGGTAGACTATACAAGCCTGAAAGGAGGTCTAAAATTGAGGTATTTTTATCCCTATGAAAAATTTTGTTTTAACCTGCCCAGGAACTTAAAATTTCAGGTTAGAGTCCATAAATTCTGACTTGGATTATTTTTGTTGGAAAATGTTCTTAAAGCAGCTTTATTTTCAAGGAGATAAAAAGTGATAATGGAATGTAGAGTTTGTTTCAAGTAAAGATTACAGATTTGAGATCTTATACCCTTACATAATTTTATCATTAGTGTTGAACATTGAATTGGTAATTCTTAAGGGTAGAGGTCCTGTGTGATCTTTCAAAACAGTATCTGTGTAGTTCCTGCGTGTTTTGTCCTCTACCTCCCTCTCCATTTGCTTTTGAATTGATGGGTTCCAATTAAGTTGCATATTTGGTTGAGATTTTCCCTTTACAAAAAAAAAAATTAGTGGCCACATAACCTCTCTTATTTTACTAGTCTTTGGTTTTGTTTTGTTCATAAGTAATAACAGTACTCAATAGCATTTTAAATATGGTAAAACAAAAAAGTCCATGTGGTTTGAGCACCTTTTGAATTACAGTGCATTGTTATATGTGATTGTTCCCATATAATATTTAAAACTTATCAATATCAAGCACCTAATTTGCCAAACCATATGTTTTTCATATACTGCTGCTTAACCCCAAAAACATACCTGGAAAATGAATGCTATTCCCATTTTGCAGGTGTGAAAAAGTTGTCAATTTACAGAATACCTTCCATGTGATATAATTTTGCATACCCTGCTTCATTTCTCAATTTTGTAATCTAATGGTAACTTTTATAAATTAGATTGCTATATCTGACAGGCTCTGTGGGTCAGACTCATAATAGCCTGACTTTCCAAGTTCCAGTCTCAAAAGAGATTTTTCATTGTATTTTATTTTTTTCCATGTTATTGTTTACAAAGTCCCAGGATTCTATTTTGAAATGGGAACGCTGTGACTTGAGCAATAGTTTGGAATAAATTAATGACATCCTACTAAGTGGACCTTCGGGGCTTTTAGGAACCCCAGGCGTGAACAATACTCATTTTTTAAATAGTGATGACTTAATAGGTGAAGTAAGCAACCTGTTTATCTTCCTTCGGCTGTTGACATCTGTAAGACATTCTGCTAGTCCTGGAAAAGGTGCCTTCTGGGGTCTTTTCCTCTACCCGTTCTTCCAACAGTGTTGGTTATCTTTATGATGTTCTGTGTATTTGTAAAGCAGTTTCACCCTTGTGTTAAAAGATGGAGTTTTTTTTTTCTTTTGGAATAAAAAGTAAGGCATGTAAATTCATTTCATTGATAACAGTAGTTTGTAAAGAAGTAAAAGGCCTTTGTATCTAGTTTTTGCAGATCACATTTCTTTGAATGCTGGAGAGTGAAATAATAAACTGGTCTAGGAGCCAACAAATCTTGTTTTTTTTAGATTTTGCTCTGCCTTACAGATACAACTACCGTGGTAGACGTTCCCCTCATTTGTTTTAAGAAGTTTTGGAGATATATTCTCTTGGGTTTTAAGAAATTGCCTATGAGAATTCAAATAAAACACACTGGGGGAAACTTGCCTAAAACCCTTTATCACCCTACTGCCACTTTATGCTTCTTTGGGGGAAGAAACTACTTGGGATTTAAAGGTAGGTTATGGGCCTGAATTCCATTAAACTTACTGTACATGCCCACTATCAAAACATAGGACAAACTGGAATTAGATGTATTAAAAGACCCACTGGAAGTATAACTGAATCTGTAAACTGTTTTCTGGTTTTCACATGAGCTTTGATATTGGTTTCATGCCAGCACACTTTCTGAAGGTTATCCACAATTAATATTTTCTAACTAGCTCTAATATGAAATGCTCATATTATCATTGACTTTTTATTCAGGTTCCCACACATTATTGAGTCTGCTAACCCCATTTGTAGTGCTACATCAGAGAACTTGGCAGTTCTTGGCACTATTTTTCATAGAAATTATGCACAAAAAAGAAAATGAGTACCTTACTTACAAATTTGTTTACAGCTGTGCCTTTACTGGGATTATTGAACTAGTTTAAGGCACCCTATATAGGTTGGGAGCCTGTCCATTAGAAAACCAATTCAAAGGGTTCCTTCACATACATGGATTCCTGCCAATTTGAGCTCATTTGTCCTATTTTACTCTGCAAACTGAAAACATCTTAGAATATAGAAAGATCTATTTTACTGGGCTTTCAAAACTTGCATAGTTCCTGCAAGTACAGTTTTGGGGGCTTCAGTCCAACTAGCAAAAATTGCATAACTGTCAAACCAACTATTAAACAGTATATTAGTCTCTTCAAGTCAACATTCCTGTCGAATTTCAGTTATGTACATTCTAAGATTCAGCAGTCATAACAGATAATAACGAGCCACTGGGGAGAAAATTTTTATTTTTTAATTTCATGTTTCAAATTCGTATCATGTACAATAAGTACTACATAAATTTTGCCTTTAGTATATTCAATATTTGGCTTGGGCAATAGTTCGTCTAAATTCATTTAGTGAAATATATAGTTATATCAAAGACGCGAAATTAGAAAGTAGGGCATTATCAGGACTTTTTAATTGACCCATGTACTTTTCTAACTTGCCATTTAGGCTGTCATTTAGCATTTTTCCCTTAAGATTGGTGAAAACATACCTAAAGGGGTGTTATGCAAGAGATTACATCTTTTGCATTAAGCGGTTCCCTGGGTTGTACTTACTATGACCAAAAAAAAAAAAAAAATTAAACTCACTGGCACCAAATACAATTTAGATTTGTATCATTGGTTACAAGAACTGGTGAGAGCCAAAATGAATCTTTGGGTTTATAGACTGGAGGGTAGAGGAATCCTGTACTGCATTTTACACCTCCTAAAAGTAGGAAATCTTCTAGCAGCTTAGACTTTCTTAGTTATAATACAAAACTTAATTACATTAGGATTTACTTTGTAATATAGTTTACAACCAAATCAATCATAACACATACACTGGCACTTTAGCATGAGGGCAAGCTTTAAAAACAATTCTGGACCTTTAAAATTAGGCCATAGTATAAAAAAACAGTCCATGGTCTTACATTCAGCAAATTCATACTAAAATATCATATTTTTGTAGGCCAAGACTTTACATATATGCTACAAATTTATTACATGTATTTACATGGCTCTTCTCCCCTAGGTACTTTGAACTTTCACATTATACAACTCCCCACTTTAAGCTTTGCAGAGATATGAGGCCAGATCACTGTCAGAATAGCTTTGCAGTTCTGTAATACAAAAAAAAAGTATTTTTTGAAAGCTATCAAGTGCTCAATAGTTTTTCTATAAAAAATGGTTTGGGTGCATCTATTGGCATACACCTATCCATTGCGATTTAAGAAACAGGGCACCTTATACTGTATACTGTGCCTCATTCTAATAAACCCCAAGTGCCCTTTACGCATTCATCACTGTGCATTTAGTAAAATACAACTATTAAAAATTCACATTCTCTTGGCAGTGCATTATGATGTTGGCGTGTTACTAATTTGGCTTTCTGGGACATTAAACTTTCAAATGTCCACCTAGTTTTCAATCCTTGTCTCAGCTAGATGCTTAATCTGATCCACTACAAGTAAATCTTCTTATCCATGAATCTTTTACTATATTCCCCCAATAAAAATATAAAAAGTTGATTCCTTTACCATTCTCAATATAAACTTGGTTTTCACTTAAAAGCTATTCAATTGAGAACACTTATCAAGTTCAATTATTTTAAGTTGCACTGATAACCACCATTATATTACAGTGCACACAATATGTAAAACAAATGAGATGAAATTTGATTAATATTCATACATTAATAAGCAGTTTTACATAAATTGGTTAACTCCCTAGTGAATCTGTAATTTGTTTCAGACCAACTGACAACTTTTTATAAACTAAATTTAAACATTAGTACTTTATATCTTAGTTTATACTTGGACTTTAAGTAAGGTTTTAAGTTGAAATGTCATTATTTCCTTGTCTGAAGGATTAAAGTTCACAGGAACCCAGTGGCTTGGTGGTTTAGGAAGAACACTTGGTGATGGTGGCTCACTAAATTTGGCTCCAGCATAGTTCTGATTAACTTGAGACTTAAAAAGTAGGGTGGGACTTGATAAGCTAGCATTCCAATTTTGATTACTTGGAAAATTTTTGTTCTTCCCCCCATTTTGCATGGCCTGCCATGCAGCTGCTGATGAGTTATAACCATGTCCTCTTTCTTTTTTCTTATGAACAATTTTCATCTGGGAATTCTGATCCTTGGTCTTCTGTCTATTAAGCTGCTGTTGGTTCTTACTACCATTTCTAGACTGAGGAGTTGGAATGTTATACCTCTCTCCACCACCCATCTTCAGCTTCTTTGTCACCTGTTAAGTGGAAACAAATACTGAGTCAAAGTTCAGTAAGAAAAGTTCAAACACTAAGAAGTATCTTCAAGCTCTTTTAAACTCCAGAAATCTTGGGAAGGATTGAAAATGGCTAAAACATGCTTAAGGGGATGTTACAAAAGAGATTACACCTTTTGCATTAATTGGTCCTCTGGGTTGTACTTCCAATGTTGTTAACTCAAAAATTAAAGCAAGCAATCCCACGTTATTATATGCACATCCTTTCCTAAGAAGGATGAGCTTACCCACAGATCAGTATGAAAACCTGTTCAAAAAGTATGGTTTAGGATGGGTTCATCATAAAAGGTTTGCTCCATTATGATGTGAGCTTTATACCTTTCAGTCTGCTTTTCGGATTGCAGGATTTCCACTACCTGTCCTCTTCCTTGCTGCCAAGCCCAAGATAATAGGTGTTGTTTTCTGACGGATCCTTTCCTTTGTCTCAATACAGAAGTTTTCATGGGCCAATCTGCTGAGTTCAGCCTAGGAGCTGAGGCCAACATCTGAGTCTCCTCAGCACACAAGTTTGAGAGAAGTCCTAGCTAGAAAAGTAAAGATTACTTGATTACTTCAATTCAAAAAAACAAGAGAAAGTGATCATTTAAATTCACTAAACAAACTGTTTAAAAGAATGCTACTTCGTTAACAAAAAGTTTTCAAGAAAATAATCTGTCTCTGATTATTTCTTCATTTTAAGAACTCAGAAATTTTATAAGTGTTGGTGCAAGTTCACGACCTTTTGTTTTTATCTTCTTCCCAGAAGATTCACTCACATATTTGTGACCAAAATGTTAGAGTGGCGTTGGCCACAGCAGGACTCGCTTACGGGTGATTTTCTCAAGACCACGCTTCTGAAGTTCCCTGGGGCTGGCCTGGCGCTGCGAGGCCCGGGCTCAGCCCCAGTCTCTGACACCACCCTGCCGCCCCTCCGTCACCGTCCGCACCGTCAAACAAGGTGCTTCCTTTGGCCATCACTCCCATAACTAGTTTCCCAAGCCACAACGTACGTTCACACACGTACACACGCCAGTCCACCAGCAGCTGACCCGGGCTTCACTTCCGTGTGACGGTCCGGGAACCAAGTTACCAAACCGCCCCTTCGTTCCACCAGGGTGCCAGGGCCTTCCAGTTCTAATGACCTACATAAACTACAGTTCCGGACAGGGTCACTCCCGGCTGCGGCCCGCTCGGCCGGGGGGTGGGGAGGCTGCCCCCGAGTCCGCGCCGCCCGGCTCGCTCCCCGTCTCGGTCCCCAACAATGGGGTGCCCGGCAGCCAACATGGCCGCGCCGCCGCCACTCACCGACTTCAAGCTCGGACTGCGGCGGCTCCCTCTCGACGTCGAGGCCTCCCTCCCTTTCCAGGGAGAGATGAGGCAAGGATCGAACAAAGCCCACGAGAGCCGACGAGCTGGCTGCTGACCACCCTACGTCTGAGAGCCGACCTCCTTCTGCCTCTACCAACAAAATGGAGGTGGTGGCGAGCGCAGAAGCGGGGCCGGAGCTCCGCGGCCAATCGGCGCGCGGCGGCGCGGGGCCCGTCCAATGAGGAGCGGGCCGCCGCCTGTTGCTGGGGCAGGCCGGGGGCGAGGGCGGGGAGGCTGTTGTGAGGGTTTGAAATCCTCCGGGAGGAGCATGTCGGGAGTAACTGCCCGGCCGCGGAGGCCTCCGCGCGTGGGACCCGGGCCGCTGGCTTCCCCGGGGCGCAGCCGCCGCCTGCGCAGCCTCCCGGAGGGCCGCGGGAGGGGATCTGGCTCCGGAGCCGAGTCCCCGCGTCGCGGAGGGACTAACAGGCGGGAGACATTCAGAAAGCCGGTCCCTGCGTCCACCGCCTCTCCTGTCCCATGGTTCCTGCGCGTCCCGAAGCCCGCGGCGCCGGGCCGTGCGGAGGCGTCGGCGACGCTCGATTGCGCCCTTCACTTCCTCCCGCGGGTCCCGCGGATCCCGCGGGTCCGGCCCGATCAGAGCCTTCGCCTCGTTGCCCTGC